>NC_057712.1:37505392-37550986 GCF_004010195.1 Chiloscyllium plagiosum
TTGTTTTTTTTGTTAAATTTTGGCTATTGTATATTTGAGCTAATTGTATATCAATGTTTATATCTGAGAGTTTTGTTTATTTTTGTAAACTTGTAAAAATGTTAGATTTCTAATAAAAATATCTATTAAAAAAAAACAGGGCCACTATCCCCTTAACTGGGTGGGGATGGGGAGGTGAGGTAGGGATAGGTGAACACAGATAGAGGGCGAGTGTCTGTGTGGAGTTTGCACAATCTCCCAGTGCCTGCGTGGGTTTCCTCTGGGTACTCTGGTTTCTTCCCACAATCCAAACATGTGTAGATTAGGTGGACTGGCAATGCTAAATTGTCCATAGTGTTCAGGGATGTGTAGATTAGGTGCATTAGTCAGGGATAAATGCTAGAAGGGTAGGGGAATAGGTCTGGGTGGGTTACTCTTCCGAGGGTCTGTGTTGACTTGTAGGGCTTAAAGGCCTGTTTCCACCCTGTGGGATTATTAACTGATAAAATAGCTCTTCCATCAAATTGCATGAATGAATGAGACTCACAGTGGCAAAATCTCATAACCCAGCTGCAGTAATATACTTTATTCTTTTATTAATTTCCAACTTATTTAGAGTCTATAGCCTTAGTATTTTTCCTAGGAGAAAGTGAGGACTGCAGATGCTGGGGATCAGAGCCGAAAAATGTGTTGCTGGAAAAGCGCAGCAGGTCAGGCAGCATTCAAGGAGCAGGAGAATCGATGTTTTGGGCATAAGCCCTTCTTCAGGAATGAGCAGGGTGTGCCAAGCAGGCTAAGATAAAAGGTAGGGAGGAGGGACTTTGGAGAGGGGCATTGGGAATGCAATCTTCTTCCCGACCTCTCCACCCCCAATCCCTCTCTGGCCTATCACCCTCACCTTAACCTCCTTCCACCTATCGCATTCCAAACGCCCCTCCCCCAAGTCCCTCCTCCCTACCTTTTATCTTAGCCTGCTGGACACACTTTCCTCATTCCTGAAGAAGGTTCCTGAAGAATGGCTTATGCCCGAAACGTCGATTCTCCTGCTCCTTGGATGCTGCCTGACCTGTTGCGCTTTTCCAGCAACACATTTTTCAGCTTAGTATTTTTCCTAACATTTACCAATTTAAAGACAAAAGGACTAACACTCAATTATGCAAGCAGACTGGACAGACACCCTTAATCCCATCAGAAGTCTCAGCCACCATTTAACAGCAATTTAACCCATCTCCTGTCACCCCAGAAAAAAAGTCCCTCAAACCTTTGTGTACTATAGTTAAAACAATGTAACAGCATAGTGATGGGATTTTAATATGTAAGAACTGTATATAAAGACACTACTGTAAGAACTGTATTTTGGGATTATATTGCCACCTCGAACTTGTGTTACTGACATTGACGAATAAAGAGGCTATTTTCACCACTCACTGATTTCAGTTGTTATTTGAACATGATCCCACAAGGTCAATGGGCTGAAGAGTGGAAGATGGAGTTTAATTTGGATGAATGCAAAGTATTGCATTTTGGTAAAACAAACAAGGGCAGGACTTATACAATTAAATTATACAATTAAAAGTAGGGCCTTGGGTTGTGTTGTGAAAGAGACTTAGGGGTTCAGGTACACTATTCTTTGAAATTTGTTCACATATAGATGGGGTGGTTAAGAAGACAGTTAGCTTGTCTTCATCGCTCAGACCTCTGAGTATGGGAGTTGGGATGTTATGCTGAGATTGTACAGGACATTGGTGTATTGTGTCCAGTTCTGGTCACCCTGTTGAAGGAAGGATATTATTAAACTGGAGAGGGTTCATGAGAGATTTACCACGAATGGAGGGTTTGAGTTATAAAGAAAGGCTGGATAGTTGGAAGTTGAGGTGTGACCTTATAGAGGTTTATAAAATCATAATGGGTATAGATAAAATGAATGGTAGGTGTCTTTTCCTAGGATGGGGGATTTCAATACTACTGGGCATATTACTAAGGTGAGAGGACAAAGTGATATAAAAGACACGAGGTGCAATGTTACTTTAAATACAGAATGGTTCATGCTTGAATGAACTTCAACGGGAAGTGGTGGATACACATTTAAAATACATTTGGATAAGTACATGAATAAGAAATATCTAGAGGGATATGGGCCAAGCACAGGCAGGTAAAACTTGGGATATGGTTGGTATGAACTAGTTGGATCAAAGAGTCTGTTTCCATGTTGTTTGACACCATGACTCTTGTCTGTGATTACATTTTAGCTGCTGGCTGACTGACTGCATGCTTTAAAATTGTAAACGCTGTTAACGTGGGAAAAACAAATTTGAATTTTTAATTTTCCTCAGCGTCTTGTGCATTTTTTCTCTTGTGACACTACTGCAGCCATGTGGAATTGACACCAACTAGTATATAGGACTGGTTAAAGGTTGTTTGCAATAGTTTACTGTCAGTAATCTTGTCTTGAGTCCATTTAATGATTAGCGGTAGAGATATAAAAAACAAACTAGAACAGAAATTGCTGGAGAAACATAGCAGGTCTGGCAACATCTATGCAGAGAAAACAGTTAATGTTTCCTGTTCATGGATTCACTTTCAGAACTATTCTCATAAAACCTCAAACTCCGAAATAGAAACCTTTCAATGGTGCATAAAAGCACTTCTAAAATTAAAAGAAAACGTCTTCTGAATCATTATCTTATACAATAGTATGTTGTCGAAAATATTTATCGAATTGGTTCCACTTCTTTATTTTTATTCAAAGCCTTGTAAATTTGTCCTCTATATATTCCATTCCGATTTTCGAAACAGGTACCAAGCTTTACCACCATTCTCTCACGTAATGCGTTCATTCCAGAATACACCTTACTAAAAAAATCCGTTCTTCACTTAAACATGTTCAATTCCGCAATGTTACATCAGGAAATTCAGGTCAAAAGTAAAAGTGAGATTTATTTTCAAATATAGTAACATATAATCATATTGCTTTTGACAGGGTGAGGCGCTTAAGCACTTAAAAACCAAAGTACTAATCCTCCAAATACACAAACAGAACCTTCAAAAGTATCGTAATTTAAATCCGAAAACTTCCTAACCGTTTTGCGAAGCTCCAATAATAAACTCGCCATTGCGTTTGTGTAAAAAAAAAT
The DNA here is from genome assembly GCF_004010195.1 of Chiloscyllium plagiosum. Classification (NCBI taxonomy): domain Eukaryota; kingdom Metazoa; phylum Chordata; class Chondrichthyes; order Orectolobiformes; family Hemiscylliidae; genus Chiloscyllium; species Chiloscyllium plagiosum. The sequence goes on from NC_057712.1 coordinate 37,508,506, forward strand.
TGATTCGCTCACTTCCCTAAATCTCGACAAGGGCAGAAGGAGCTGACAGGACACGACATTGTCGTCTCTCTTAATTTACCGTGGCCGCCTGCGGGAAACTCGGGGTTTCTGCGACCATTAGAGGTGGGCGGTTCGATAAGGTTCGCGCGACAATCAAATCGAACGGACAACAACGGCAGGAGGAGCTGCCGAAGCGGCGCGGACGGAAACGTCGCGCGGGACTGAGGTTAGGTCAGTGGGGGCCGTTAGCTCGCGCCTCGGCCGTTCCAGCTGATAATGTTCGATGGAATGGATATAGTACACGAGTCGTTACCCTTCGCCGATCGGCCGAGATCAGTTTCTAGAAGTGATCCTGGGCCGCGGGGGCAAAACCCGCATAAAAGAGGTATGATTCATAATAGAGAACGGGTTTCTTCGCAAAGTTTTAAAAGTAATTGTTAACCGTTTGTGTGTGTGGCCGGGGCTCTTTTCTCCTCTTTAACCACGCCCTATACCCGTCTGAGATTGGTTTCAGTACCAGATTCCTGTTACTGAATTGCCTTTGGACCTAGCCTCGTCTCTAAGTTAGATAGGATAACTGCTGATTCCCTGAACCCCACCCCATGGACGCCGAATAATTGCAACGTCCGATTTATCAACTTAGTTAAGATGAGATAACTACAATATGAGGGCTTGAATGTAGGACCTTCTCTCCTTTAAAGTTCAGCCACATCGGGGAGCTTGGGGAATTTATTCCGTGCTTTACATTTGAAGAAGCTTGTACATTTGAAGAAAAATATTTTCTCTTAATAGAAATATGTATGTACTTGAAGTTTTATTTAGGATTTTTGCTATTATGATTACTCTTTACTGTTTACATTTGTCACATCTGTTTGTACTTATTTTAAATAATTTCTTAACTTTGCATGTATGTGGTTGGAAACAAATTTGAAATTATTTATTTTCACAATATTTTTGTAGTAAACTGCATTTAATTGTATAGTAATTACATGCATCCTGATACTCTGTACAGAACCTGCATCAGTGAACTACAGTAGATAATATTGCATTTAATTTGCAATGATTCCAAAAATACTGCCTTAAATGACATCATAGATGGCATGGTTTCAATATTATAATTACGCTATCTGGTGTTTTACAATGAAGAAAAGATTTAACTAATTTACTCATATGTAAGTGCGATAATGTCACCTCTGTAGTCTTCTGCACCTGCCATATGATGTAATTTCCAAATTAACTTATAATAATTAACTTGGTAACTGAAATTGCACTTCCTAGAAGTTTGCCTTTCACTGAATGCTCCCATTCTAGATTTGTATGAACCGTTGTGCACAAAGCTGACCGTGACAACTACTTATGGTTACGTAAGAATCTGTTCTTGAAACCCTAGTCTTTTCAGCCTTCTCTTTTTCCATGCAGCTGTTCTTTTATGTTGGAAAGTCCACTGTTAACTATTATTTTAGAATTAGGCACTATTGACTAATTCCCATTCTTGAAATAGCTGCCAATTTTGATTACTTTCTCCAATAAATTGCTGGAGTTAAACTGAACGGCATCTCTGACAGTCAGGCGGCACGGTCACTCAGTGATTAGCACTGTTGCCTCACAGAACCAGGGACCTGGGTTCAATTCCAGTCTCAGGTGACTGGCTGTGTGGAGTTTGCACATTCTCCCCGCATATGTGTGGGTTTCCTCCAGGTGCTCCGGTTTCCTCCCATGTTCCAAAGATGTGCAGGTTAGATTAATTGGCCATGCTAAATTGCCCGTAGTGTTCAGGGATGTGTGGGTTTGGTGCATTAATCAGGGGAAATGTAAAAATGATAGGGTAAGGGAATGAGTTTGGGTGGAATACACTTCAGAGGGTTTGTGTAGACTTGCTGGGCCAAATGGCCTGTTTCCACACTGGAGGGAGAATTGGACTGGAAGTAGCTTTAGGAACTGAATCTTGGTTTGATTCAGACTTAAGCTTGCTTTTTTTGATCACTTCCTACTTTTTATCCATGTGCTTCCCCTCGGTGGTTGTCATTTTAAAAGCCAAAGCATCAGATATTGTGAAGCCTTCCAACTGCTCTGAAAGGTAACTTGTATTGTCTAATAGCAAGTAAAGAACAAGTTACTTTTGCATTTGACAATAAGTAGGGGTTGCTTGAATTTCCAACATTTACAGTTAATGTGTGATGACTTCACCCAACTCAGTTCCATTGGAAGTGGATATTAAGTAGGTGTTTTTGTGCCCAACACTGCCTCACTCTATTATGGTGAAGTTGATGTTCCTCTTGCTCAACATCCTGTTCTTTCTTATTGACAGAATGTTGCCGCTGTCACATCTCCTTAATTGTCCATCCCCATTTTGCCTGGTCCAGTTGTCCAGAGTACAACATAACAAGGATTATGTGGCGCAATCAGTCATTAATGTGTTGCAAGAAATCCACAAATATTTCTGTGCTGGGAATTTCATTTAAGGTTGTCTGTTGCCTTCCAATGAAAGAATGGGCTGCATTGTATTTACCTCCAGTCTCGATCAGAGGGTTGTGAAATGGAGCCATGATAGGAGTGGGTGGGTAGCTGTTGTCTCTTAGTAAAGCATCTGGCCCTTGGAATGAAGCAGGAACCTGAGAATTATCAAGGATGTAGGCATCGTGACAGTTTCCAGGGTGCCAGGCATGGACTTCCAAAATGTATTTGCAGTGATCACAGGTGAGTTTGACGTTAACTGGATCAAACATTCCCTATTAATGAAGTTAATCAAAGTCCATCAAAGCATGATATTACCTGAAAACCTATACAAATCTACAAAATACTTATTCATTTACAAAAAAAAGGATTTGTAATAAATAAAATTTCAGGATGTAAAATAGATTTCAGTGTTTGGAGCAGTAAAGGAACTGGTTTCCTCAAAGTAACAAATAGGAAAAATCCTTCCAAAATATTGTATATTTATCAGACATATTTAGAGTGAATAGCCAATGAATATTAAATTATGCATTGCAATTCAAGAATAGAGTTACAGTCATACCAAGAGTTTAAGGCACTTATCTTTTTCTTTTGAATTCATATAAGGGAAGTAAATATGCACTCTACAGTAAATCATTGTGGAAATTTTATATAGCTAGGATTATTGTTAGTTTAACATAAGTGTTTTCATCACAAAGTACTTTAAATTTGTAAATGTGTTAGAATATAGAACTGTACAGCACAGGAATGACCCCTCAGCCCACGATGTTGTGCAGAGCATGATGCCAAATTAAACTAATCCCTACTGTCTGCTATTGGTCCATTTCCCTTTATTTCTTCCATATTCATGTGTTTATCTAAAAATCTCTTAAATGCCACTATTGTATCTGCCTCCACGAACACCCTACCAGAGTATTCCAGAATCCTACCACTCCCTGTGTAAAAAGCTGGCTGCTCACATCTCCTTTGAACTCTTCCCCCCCCCCCCCCCCCCCCTCGCCTTAAATGCATACCCCCCTAGTTTTAGACATTGTAACTCTTGGCGGGGACAAGACTTTGACAGTCAACATGATCTATGATTTGGAGATGCTGGTGTTGGACTGGGGTGTACAAAGTTAAAAATGATACAACATGAGGTTATAGACCAACAGGTGTTTTTTTTTTGTAAATATATTTATTAGCAAATTTTTTTAAACTTTACAAACATATAAAATTATTGAAAAATACAATCAATAACAAATATCAGTATAATGAAAAGGGAAAAAAAAACCCCACAAATTACAATACAACTACTGTCTACTAACCTCCCCTATAATACAAAACAAACCCTAACACTGTGCAAAGCAACACCAAAAAAAAAGCAAATAAAACAAAAAAACCCACAAAATACAGAACAGCTGTGCTTGGCGCAAAGCTCCCAAACAAAGGAGCATTGTGTGTGTGTGTGTGTGTGTGTGTGTGTGTGTGTGTGTGTATATATATACCTGTATTAACTAACGCGACCCTCTCCAGGGCCCAGGGGCTTGACAAATCTAACCATCCTGGTTTAAACAAATGCCGAGTTAAGATAATTGACAAATCTATATCCAAATAACTCAAGTAGGGCTGCATTTCTTATAAAAATGGTCTGTTGTGTGGTGCACCATGTTTGTAAAAAAAAAGTCCAAGGGAATGTGTTCCATAATTCATTTCTGCCAACCCAGCAAGCCCAGTGAGTTCTCAGACACCCAATTCATCAGACTATTCTTCCGTGCACAGTATGCAAGAATATTAAATAGTTTCTTCTCATGCCCGTCTAAAGATGGTAAATTTGGTAGACCTAAGAGGAGAGATATCGGGTCTACTTTGATTTCAGTCCTCTATACCCTCCCTATCTCTCCCGCCACAGTCCTCCAATAAACACGGAGCCTGTGGCATGTCCAGAACCAATGGTAAGAGTACGTACACTTATTTTACATTTGGGGCACATTGAAGATGCCCTTTTTTTAAAAATCTTGCCAGACGTTCTGGTGCCAGATGAGCCCTGTACTGAACTTTTAACTGCATGTCCTATTACAGATTGAGATCTTTCAAGTATTCTCCTATATATTCTCCCATGTTTCAGAAGAGATCTCCACTCCTATCTCTTGCTCCTAGACCCCTCATAACCAGTTAATATCCTGCCAGGCCCTGCCACCCTGCAGGTGATAGAGGGCACTAACCAAAAGGGTGTTTGTGGAGCGTAGCAACAAATCTCTCTGTATTGGGCTTATAGGGCTTAATGAGAAGCATCGTCGTCTTCTGAATAAAATCCCTAACCTGAAAAAAATGGAAAAGATCTCTGCTGGGCAACCCATATTTGTGGCTCAGTTGCTCAAAAGACGTCTTAACCTCCCCCCTCAAACAAGTCTCCCAAACTAGAAACTCCTCTCGCTGCCCATAGTTTGAACCCTGAATCCATCATCCCTGGTAGGAACCCTGGCATGCCAACTATAGGTGTAAGTGGCGAAGTCTTGGATAAACAACCCTCACTCTGATGCATCGCCCACCATGCAGTGACTGTACTAATGACAATGGGGTTCCGGCAGTGGTCCATAACTGCCCTCATCTTATCCATGAACAACAGGTTAATAAGAGGGCACTTTGCCTGGGAGGTCTCAATATCCCACCATATTGAGTTTGATCGTTACCAACCCAATCACAGACAAATGACAGCAGGGAACTCAATTGATACCTCCCGATGTCTGGGAAATCAACTCCTCCCCCTCCTTGAGGCAACTCCAATTTAGTAGGTTTGAAGGGGGACCGCCCACGATGCCAGACAAAGGAACCAAGCCACCTGCAGCGTTGACCTGGGAAACATTATAGGGAGCATACGCATGGGATAAAGCAAACAAGGAAGAACATTCATCTTAATGAGAGATATTCGGCCCAGTCATGAAATCGAAAGAGCCTCCCATCTCTGGAGACCTCGCCTAATATTGTTGAGCAAGTGAGCAAAGTTAGTCCGAAATAACAGATCAAACTTGGGGGTAATAAAAATGCCTAGGTATCGGAACCCTGCCCATGACCACTTAAAAGGGAACTTAGGGCCACCTTCAACTTCTGGCACATCCTTAAGGTTCCCCAAAGGCATAGCCTCTGATTTTGCAAGGTTAATCTTATATCCTGAAGTAGCCCCAAATGAATTGATACATTGTGTCAAATGGAGTATGGAGGTCATCGGGTTCGATTAAAAACAGAAGGACGTCATCCACATACAGTGTAATTTTGTGTACCCTCGATCCCACTTCTGGAGCAGTTTTGTGGACTTTCTGACAAATGACCATTGCCAGCGGCTCTAACACTAACGTAAACAACAACGGTGAGAGGGGCAGCCTTGCCGACTACCCCTACAATCCTAAAATTCCCAGACTTCACCCCATTGGTGATGACCGCGGCCAGAGGGTGGCGATATAAAACCTCCACCCACCTAGCAATGACTCCACCAAACCCAAACTGTTCTAAGACATGGAAAAAAAGGGCCATTCCACCCGGTCAAATGTTTTCTCTGCATCTAAGGAAATCACCAATCCCTGAATCGATCGTTGCTGACAAACTTGGACCATATTCAGCAGCCTTTTAATATTATTAGAGGACCTACGGCCCCTTATAAAGCCTGTCTGGTTCTCTTTAATAATATGGGGCAATACCCTTTCCAGTCTCGGTGCCAGGATCTTGGACAGAATGTTAATATCTGAATTTAATAGAGAGATGGGCCTGTATGAGGCACAATCCTCAGGAACCTTCCCCTTCGTAAGAATTAAGGAAATATTAGCTTCTCTCAAAGATGGTGGTAGGCATTCATACATATAGGAGTGATTTGTACATCTCCAACATCGGCCCTGACAAAATCCCTATAGACTCCTTATAAAACTCACCTGGGAGACCATCAGGGCCAGGCACTTTTCCACTCTGAAGTTGCCTAGCTGCCTCCTGTATTTTGTAAACTATCAAGGGGGCATTAAGGAGAGAGGTCTGTTCCAAGGTTACCCCAAGGAGGTTCAGATTCTTCTCATTTTAGCCCTTCTGTCCTCGCAACCTTCAGACCAATACAATTCAGAGTAAAAGCTCCGAAAAGCCTCACTAATCTTTATAGCAACGTATGTAAGGACCCCGGCGCGGTCTCTGATTGCAGTAATGGATTGAGGAGCACACATTTTCCTAGTCAGGTACACTAAATACTTCCCTGGCCTATCCCCATATTCAAACAGCCTTTGTCTAGTAAAAGCAAGTTCTTTCTTTGCGTTTTGTGTCAGTATTGAATTCAAGACAGCCCAGAGGGCTGTGAACCACTGTAGCTTAGTCACCGAAGGCCGCGCAAAATGTGCCACCTCGGCGGCTTTCAACTGTGTCTAAAGTAGATGCTGCTGTTCCTCCTTCTGTTGTTTCTGGCCAAATAGGAAATAGCTAATCTCCTAGCAAAGGCCTTAGCAGTCTCCATAGCATAGACGGACTACTAGTCGTGCCTGAGTTGATAGTCAAGAATTCCTGAAACTCCTTCAAAACTTATTCCACAAATTTGAAATCCTTAAGGAGAAAAGGGTCCAAATGCCAGTGCTTCACCTAGCCCTTCACTCTTGGCCTTAACCTCCAAATATACCGCTACGTGATCAGGGATAGCTATATTCCCAATTTTACAACCCATAATCGAACCCAGAAGGGCCGAGGGAGCCAGAAAGAGGTCAATCCTCATGTGACATTTATGTGGGTTTGAAAAAAAAAGGTGAAGTCCCTGCTGGTAGTGTGAAGACATCTCCAAATATCCACCAGCCCCAATTCTACGCATAAGATAACCACCTGCTTGGCCTGCGAAGAAATAGTTGGGGGCCCATAAAACATCCTGTCCACTGTCCGATCCAAAAGACAATTAAAATCCCCCCTATAATGAAGTGCCGTGTTCCAAAAGCCATCGGCTTAGAGAAAGCACTAATCAAAAATTTGAGGGGATGGGCCGGAGGACAGTAGACATTTAAAATGACATATTCCTCCCACTGTATCAGGACTTTAAGTATTACAAACCATCCCTGCTCATCTTTCACCTACTCTAATAATGTAAACGGAAGATTTTTCTGGATAAGTACCACCACTCCCCTTTAGTAGCAAAGGTTGAAAAGAATACCCGATCATAACCCCCCCTATTGTAATTTCAGGTGTTCCCCATCATCAAGATGGGTTTCCCGCAACAAAGCGATGTCAACCCTTTCCCTCTAAAGGCGAGAAAGCACTTTTTTCCTTTTAACAGGCAAATGACTTCCCTTGATGTTCCAGGTGCACCATTTAACAAGATACTTAGCCATATCCCCTTTTCAGAGACCCTTAAACCCCTGCAAGTCCACCTTTAGAGAATCCTGGACTAGCACTCCTAAAACCCTTTGTACTTTGGCTTTATGAATTTTTTCACTATTTAGAAAATAGTCCATGCCTGTATCCTTTTTCCAAAGTGCAAGACCTCACATTTGCTCATGTTGAATTTCATTAGCCATTTCTTGGACCACTTTCCTAAATTGTCTAAGTCTTTCTGCCATCTTCATCTTCCATGAAGGTCTTGCCTTCTCAATCTTGTCCCTTGCCTGATATGTGGTGATCCTTAGTTTAAGCTCACTACCTGTCATCTTTCTGTCTAACTAAGGCACAGCCTTATGGTCATCTTGATCTATAGTGGCTTTTTGTTTTACATACAGTACTTACTCTGTCCAGATCCCTCATGATTTTAAACACTTCTATCAAAAGTCATTTTAACCTTGTCGTTTCCAAGGAATACAGTCTCTGCTTTACCAGAGACTCTGTTTCTCATTTCTGACATAATATTCCTAATACCTAGATTTCCTTCTTAAAATGCAGTGCCATAATTGTACTCCTAGGTTAGTTGAATGTGAACCAATGTTACGTAATGGTACACCTTAGCATAACGGACAAGAGGAAGGAAGTTTTTATTTATAAGTGTACCTTATTAACCATTTTCTAAACCTGCTGTTCCACCTTCAAAGATGTGCATGTTTTCCCCCTAGATATTCTTGTTCCTGCAAATCCATTAGAATTTTATACTTGTAATGCCTTTCCTTTTTCTTCTGACCAAAATGTACCACTTCTGTGTTAAATTTTGTCTACTGTTTGTCTGATCATTAAGGCAGTCTATTGAAAACCTCTTGAAATCTATCAATTTCCTATTCGTTGTTCATAATACAAACTTAGATGTATCATCTGCAGGCTTTGAAATTATACCCCGCACATTCAAGCACGATCATTAATATGTCAAGAGAGGATATTGTCTGAAAAAAAAACCTACTGTATACACTTCTGGAGCTTGAAAAGCAATCATTTACTCTTACTCTCTATTCCTTGTCACTCAGCCAACTTCATGTCAATGTGGTCACTTTTCCTTATTTCTCATGGGCCTAAAAGAGCACGGTGGGCGGCATGGTGGCACAGTGGTTAGCACTGCTGCTTCACAGCGCCAGAGACCCGGGTTCAATTCCCGCCTCAGGCGACTGTGTGGAGTTTGCACGTTCTCCCCGTGTCTGCGTGGGTTTCCTCGGGGTGCTCCAGTTTCCTCCCACAGTCCAAAGATGTGCAGGTCAGGTGAATTGGCCATGCTAAATTGCCCGTAGTGTTAGGTAAGGGGTAAATGTAGGGGTATGGGTGGGTTGCACTTCGGCGGGGTGGTGTGGACTTGTTGGGCCGAAGGGCCTGTCTCCACACTGCAAGTAATCTAATCTAAACAGCAATAGAGAGGATGAATTGGAGATGGTCACCAGCTCCTAAAAGAGTGGTGCTTCTGAAACAGCAAGAGAAAGTGTGGGTACAGCAAGAGTGACCTAGGTGAGAAGGCCAGTGATGACAGAAGATAAAAAACTGAATGCTAGTGAGACTAGTACAGGAATCCAGAATTTAAATTCAGAGACGTCTCAGTTTCTGCCTTTTGCCCAATAGATATGATGTTGATCCCAGTGTAGTCAAGGGCAATGACTGGTGGGAATCAACTGTATGCTCCTGAAGAGTTACCTTACTGTAGGACAAAGTATAAGTCAAGAAATAATGGCAGCCCATGAGAACAGGATTACAATTGTAATATATGATTTTAATCTGCATATTGACTGGATAAATTAGATGTGCAATGATAATATGGAAAACAAATTTGTAGAGTACATTAGGAATTGTTTCTTGCAGGAATACATTGCTGAACAAAAAAAAAGAGTCACACATGTGCACACAACAGAAAAATTGGTATTATGGGTGGACAAAATGACTCCAAAGATAGTGCAATGGTTCATGTCCACAGGGATTCCTGAGATGATCCATTTGGTTTTTCAGGACTTGCTTCTCGATCTTCCTTTTCCAAGTACTTTCATTTACTTGCAGGAAGCACAGAGAGACTGCTTCTTACTTCTGACTTATTGGTTAATCGCCATATATTATATCAACTGATAAGGGGAAATGAACTGACTTCCTTCTTTTGTATACTGTAGAGAAAAGTACAGCACCTTCCTTTCCCGAAATCTGATTCTGATCAAGCATTCACACCCAAAAGCTGTTCATTTGCCTGACAGCAAATCACATAGTCATTGATAGGCAGAAGACCTTTGTCATTGACAACTGGTCACTATTCCACATACTTGGCTACTTGTTGCTGGCTGAACACCCTGGATCGAGCACATCTGTGGCTAAATCTCTTCCATTGCTTGAATAAACAGCAGTGTGGCCTGCTTTTTAAAAAGTGCAGTAATCCTTTCAACAATCCTTGAATTTTAAAACAGTCCTTTTCCTATTTAAGTCCACAATCAAAAATACAGAAAAATAAAAATATGGTCATTACAGTATGTTGGGCCCATTATCTTTACCAAGAAAAATACACTGTGCGGCCTTGACACTGTCGCTTCCCGTTAGATGCAAGATCAGATGGCTTAGCAATTGGATGTTCAAGAAGGTTTAGCCATTTATTTATGGACAAAATTGATAGTAAAGTTGATCTGTTAAATGTATATTTGACATGGTCAAACTTTGATAAATTTAGAAAAACAGAATGGATATTCTATAGAATGTAGAATAGAATTTAACAGACTCACTGCACATTTGCAAAAACTCTACTTCGTGATTCCTAATTCTGTGTTTGCCTTTACGTTGTTGGACTGTTCATAGGTAACAACAAATATGGATAAGTTCCGATAATTAACTGGAATAAGATTTTTAAAAAGAAACAATCACCTTTTTGGAACAGATGTTGAAGCTTCAAAAATATCTGTGGGAAAATATTTATTCCTAACAGCCTTTGTAACCCAAATAGAGTAATCAGCAGTAAGGCAGAGATGGAAGATTCAATGATAGTGGCAATGCGAGTCCACCCAGATGCAGGCCAAAAGCATAAAAAAAAAGTAGAATCATAACTAAAGGGAGTAAAAATAGAGATACCTGTGGCAATTGTAACAAGCAACAGGAATTGGAGAACTGTAACAGCAGAGTGAACCCCAGGAATGCTCTGGGAATTGGCAACAGGTATTCCAAATGTGTCTTGATTTACCATGAGCAGTGAATTGTTCTAAATAGAATAGTAATACTTTTTTCAAAATTATGCTCAGCCTGGCAAGTTCTGAAATAGAAAGTGGTGATATTGATTATGCAGAGAAATGCACTAATTGTAAGAATCTTCAGCTCAGCAATGGATGTTTTAGTCACAGACTTCCTCAGTTGTTTGTATTGTGTTATTCTGGATAACAGAAACAGATCCATTGTATGGAGTACATTTTTTAAAAAAAAACTAGTAACACTTTAACCAATGAAGACCCAAAGTAAGGTTTAGGAATCTGGGTGTTCTACACATGTTAGGTTTGCAGATGATAACATGCTGAAGTTGCTGAAAAGATCAGTGATTTTCTGTGAAATACCTGGGATGAACCATTTTATTACTACAGATGTAGTATTAAATGAAATAGCCCTTCTATTGAGCGATATCTATGAAAAAGCTGAAATGAAACTAAACACGGAACAAAAAAGACAAGTGTAGTGATTCTAACGAAGTGAGCCGGCTGGACATCACAGGTGGAATTGCAGATAGATAGGATAGTGAAGAAAGCGTTTGGTATGCTTTCCTTTATTGGTCAGAGTATTGAGTACAGGAGTTGGGAGGTCATGTTGCGCCTGTACAGGATATTGGTTAAGCCACTTTTGGAATATTGGAAGGATGTTGTGAGACTTGAAAGAGTTCAGAAAAGATTTACAAGGATGTTGCCAGGGTTGGAAGAATTGAGCTGTTGGGAGAGGTTGAATAGGCTGGGCTATTTTCCTTGGAGAATCGGAGGCTGAGGGGTGACCTTATCCATGTTTATAGAATCATTAGGGCCATGGATAGGGTGAATAGAAAAGGTCTTTTCCCTGGGGTGGGGGAGTTCAGAACTAGAGGGCATGGGTTTAGGGTGAGATAGGAAGGATTTGGAGGGATATGGGCTGGGTGCTGGCAGGTGTGACTAGATTGGGTTGGGATATCTGGTCGGCATGGACAAGTTGGACCGAAGGATTGGTTTCTGTGCTGTACATCTCTATGACTCTGAGTTCCCTGATTGGACCAGATTAACAGCCCAGTCAGGAATCCCTGGCTGACATAAAAAGGGGAATGTCAGAGATACTGACCCCTGTGAGAGTTGACTCTGAAGAGACAGTACTAAAGTCAAGAACTGTTCATGTGTAAATAAAGGGTAACTTGGTGATGAGATATTGGCCTCTCTGGAGTTATTTCAGTTACTGTTTTTGCAAGTCAGTAGATTTACTGTTTGCGCTATGTGGACATCAAAATATTAAGCAAGTGTAACTGATCTCAGGAGCTAGAGTTTTAAAGGAAAAATGTCTAATTACCTCAAAACGACATAGGCAGTCTTTTCTGCCAACCCCCTACTCCCCAGCATCTTCTCTCAGGTTGAAAATTGTACTAGAGGGTGCAGAAGTAAGATGATGTGTACATTATCGTCATAGTTCAAGACTATGTTTCATTAGTGAGAAATAGCAGGACAGATGACTGATACAGGTTTAATTTGAGGGTCACCGTGCCTCGCATGAGAAGGTTGGACCTTCATTGTAACTTCAGCTGGAACAGGAATTGAACTTATACTTCCTAGAGTTGTGGTGTTCTGAGGAAGGGTCACTCAATCTGAAATGTTAACTCTGATTTCTCTCCACAGATGCTGCCAGACCTGCTGAGCTTTTCCAGCAATTTCTGTTTTTGTTTTGAATCTATGCTGTTGGTGTCACTCTTCATCACAAAACAACTGAGCTAACTGACTTATCTTCACTAAACTTATAGAAGTTTACTAACCTATATGTAGTTACCTTAAAAACTTATGAATTTACGGGGGATCTAAGATGGCAGCAATCTGAAGATCACACTGCAGAGCTTCGCATCACAGCAGGAGCAGGACGGTCCTTTAACCCGCCCAACCCAGGTCATCAGGATTTCTTGGGGCGTTGGAAAGATTGTGGAGCCCCAAGAAATATTTAAAAATTGACTTACCTGTATTTTCAGCTGTCCAGAAATGCCTAAAAAGAGAGGAGCATCCGAGGCCGGGTCTGCAGCAGCCTCTGAGCCGATTACTCTCCAGGACCTGGTGAACCAGCTCTCCAAATCTCGCGAGATGCTGGGGAAACAGATTGAAGAGAAACTGGCTCCAGTCTCTCTCATATTGAAGAAGCATGAGCAGCAGCTGGGAGACCTGGAGAAGAGGATGGATGAGATGGAGAACAGGGTCACGGTAGTGGAAGCTGATGCCAGTTCTTTCAAGGAAGAGATCCAAGCTCTGAATACGCAGGTTCGTAAATTGCGTGACCAAGTGGATGATCTTGAAAACGGGCAGGAGAAAAAATATTCGGATCATCGGTCTGCCTGAGGGTAAGAAAGGTGAGCAGCTGCAGAATTTGTTGAAGATTGGCTTCCGAAATTCCTTGACTTGGAGACTGGCATGAGAGGATTGAAAATAGAGCGGGCTAACCGGGTCGCAGCGCAGAGGTCGGGTCTGAGTCAACGTCCTTGTCCTTTCCTGCTGCGGTTCCATCGTTACCGGGATAAGGAGAGAGAGTCATGGAGGCTTCCAGACTCCAGGGGAAGGATCCAAAGGCCCTAATTTACGAGGGGTCTAAGATCATGTTTTTTCAGGGCATTTCAGCGGCAGTGATCCAGAAACAAATCGTATGATGATGTCAAGAGAAGACTGAAGGAGCTTGGGATTCAGTACTCCCTGAGATATGCAGCAGTGCTTCGGATCACCTTAGATGGATCCATACATCTCTTTGACACATCGGAGAAGGCAAGAGACTTTGTGGACAAACTAACCTAATTTAAACAATTGTAGTATGTATAAATATTATTGTTTGGGTATGCGTTTATCATTCTGTAAAAGAAATGGAGGAAATCCAGTTGGAGCTTTGTTTTTCCCCCTTTTTATTCCCCTCTATTGATGATAATTTGGTTCAAACTATGTATGGTGGTGGTTAAGGTGTACATTTTAAATTTCTAAGTTAGGACGTACCAAAGGATGGGTGGGGTATATTTATTCCCTTTTTTTTTTTAAATAAAATAAGGTTTTTTAAATAAAAATAAGGTTTTTTTATTCATATTGATATTCTATGGGGGGTTTATTCTTTTTAGCTGGTGCTTGCGATGAGGCTCTAGCTGGGAGAAGTGAAGGTGACTGAGATGGTTAGATGCCTATTTATGGGGAGTTCGGGATGCGTAGTTGCCCCCTCCGGGCAGGGGGTGAGTTCCCCAACTCAGCGCTATTGGCACTTTATATGTTGGTTTATTTTCTGGTTTTTGTTTTTTATTTTTAATAATTTTTTATGTTTTGTTAAATGTAGTGGTTTTAGTTTATGTAGTTTTTATATTTGGTGGACCATGCAACACTAAGGCTCAGCAATTCGTGGTTCGGGTTCCTCCTCTCTGGAATTTAATGTAATTGCAGAAGATTATGGCTCATGATTTGATTAAATGGTGTACCTGGAATATCAAGGGAAGTCACTCACCAATTAAGAGGAAGAAGGTACTCTTGAGTCTTAGAAAGGAGAAGGTGGATATTGCTTTATTACAGGAGACACATTTGGATGACCAGGAGCATCTGAAATTACAGCAGAATGGCTTTGACTCAGTTTATTTTTCATCATTTAATATCAGAAGTGGGGAGTGGCTATATTGGTTAGGAAAAATCTCTCATTTAAATTGTTGGAATGTGTTAAAGACACATACGGGAGGTTGTAATTCTTAAAGCCTTAATAAATGGGGAAGAATATGGTATTTTAAATGTTTATTGTCCCCCAACTCATCCTCTTAAATTCTTGGTAGATGATTTTTCTAACTTGATAAGTCTCCAGTCTCGGCACATCATTAAAGGGGGATGATTTTAACAGCCTCATGGACCCCACAGTAGACAGGTTGCCTAAAGGTCCCTCGATACCCTCTGCATAAACTAAACAGTTATTGGGTTTGTTTGGGGAATTAAGGTTGGTGGACGTCTGGAGGGTCTCCACCCTACAAGTAGGGATTTCACGTTTTTCTCCAATCAGCATAGATGTCACACGAGGATTGATTTCTTTCTGACCCCTGCGGTAACCCTGGATCTGGTGGCATCCTGTACGATTGGTAATATTGCCATCTCTGATCATGCTCCAGTATACCTCATGGTTAAGATTAAGGATGTTACAGTGGATTCAAGGTACTGGTGAAAGGACCCCTTTATTCTCATGGACAGTAGGTTTGTGGAGTATTTCTCTCGGGAATTTTGGGCATTCCTAGACATCAATATAGACTTGATTGATAGCTCATCCGTTCTCTAGGAAACTGCCAAAGCTTATGCAAGGGGGTTAGTTATTTCATATACCACCAGTAGGAAGCAGCAGAAGGGTGAGCAGCAACATCTCCTCCTTGAAGCACGGTTGAAGGCAGCCAAGAAGGCCTATTTTGACAGACCCTCGTTGGTCAAACTACAGAGTATTACGGCACTGCGGTCTGCACTAAATTCCGTGCTCACGCAGACAGTAAAGAAGGTGCTGGCTTTTGCAAAGCAAAGGTTATACAAGCATGGTGACAAGCCAGGCAAATACTTAGCATACCTTGCCAGAAAGAGAAGTGCCCCACAAACCATTACAGTGATTAGGGAAGGGTCTGGGAACCTAATAGGAAGGGTCTGGGAACCTAATGTGATTCTAAAAAGATTAATGTGGCATTCCAGAGATTCTACTCCTTAAGTTATATCAGTCTGAGAATTGTGAGGAGGGGCAGGCCAAAATTGAATCTTTTTTTTTTTTAGAGATCTGAAGCTCCCAGGTGTGACTCCCGAACAACAGTCCTTTCTCAATGCCCCATTATCAGACTGAGAATTGTGAGGAGGGGCAGGCCAAAATTGAATCTTTTTTTTTAGAGATCTGAAGCTCCCAGGTGTGACTCCCGAACAACAGTCCTTTCTCAATGCCCCATTATCAGAGCAAGAATTGCAGGAAGCAGTGAGGCAGCTTCAGAGTGGAAAGGCGCCTGGTCCTGACGGACTTCCCAATGAATTCTATAAGGAATTTATAAGTATGCTGTCAGGCCCGATGCTGAATATGTTTAAAGATTCATACAGTCATGATTGTCTCCCACCATCTCTGAGAGAAGCCAATATTTCACTTATCCTTAAAGGGAAGGATCCGGAAGACTGTACTTCATACAGGCCCATCTCGCTCTTAAATGTGGACTTTAAGATCCTCTCTAAGGCTCTCACGTTAAGGCTGGAGACTGTGTTACCCTCTATTATTAAAGAGGATCAGACGGGCTTCATAAAGGGTCACAGATCCTCCAATAGTGTTAGGAGGCTGCTTAACATTATTCAAACATGTCAACAGCAGTCAATACAGAGATTGGTGATTTCTTTAGATGCAGAGAAGGCCGTACCGTTTCTATACTCTAAACCGGTTTGGTCCGGGCAAAGGTTTCATACAATGGGTAAAGGTTCTCCCCAGTGTACCTCTCGTGGCGTTCATTACCAACTGGGTACGATCAAGCAATCTTAATATTTCTAGGGGCAGCCGGCAGGGCTGTCCCCTTTCACCATTACTTTTTACGTTGGTGATTGAACCAATGGCCGAGGCCATTTATGGGGATCTCAATATATCAGCTCCAGAAGTGGGGTCAAAATTACATAAGATCTCGCTGTATGCAGATGATGTTCTAATTTTCTTGACAAATCCAGCAGTTTCAGTGTCTTGCATTCACGCGTTTGGTGCTTTATCAGGGTATAAGATTAATTTTGCTAAATCAGAGGCTATGCCTATGGGTGGTCTTACGAAAGAGTTGGCTCTTGAGAGTGACTATAGACTTCCATTGAGGTGGTCACAGGGGGTTTTTGTGTATTTGGGCATATTCATTACTCCAGTTCTGGATTGGCTGTTCAAAGCAAATTTTATTCAATTATTTGAAAAAATTAAACAAGATCTCCAAAGATGGGAGGCACTTCCAGTCTCATGGTTGGGTCGGAAAGCGCTTAAGATGAATATTCTCTCTCGTTTGCTATACCCTAATACAGATGTTCCCCCTGATTTTCAATAAACAAACACTCGGGAGACTGAACGGTTGGTTCAGCTCCTTTTTACCTGGCAACATAAACGGCCCCTCATTAAATTAGCCCAACTGCAGTTGCCTCACAGATTGGGGGGAGTAGACCCTCCAGACACTAAAAATGACCAATTAAGCTCGCTTTTGACTTACGTAAGTGATTGGGTTTGTGGGGACCCTCTTTCAATATAGCTAGATATCGAAGCCTCCCAGGCAAGGTGCCCCCTTACCACTTTGCTGTTTTTTAGGCAAGGTGAGGACAGTTAGGGAATATTGCCATAACCCAATAGTCATCAATACTGTTAAAGCATGGAGGGTAATTTGGCAGAGGGAAGGTAATATTGGCAAAACATCTTTGTTTACGTCTTTAGTGGGTATGCCGGGTTTTCAACCAGGTATGATTAGATTCAGGATTTAAATGTTGGGCAGCTAGGGGTATACCTTGCATTGGTGACTTATTTGAGGGAGATGTAATGATGTCCTTCGATCAGTTAGTACGGAAGTACGAGTTCTCTAGTAGAGACCTCTTTCTTTTTTTTCAAGTTAGGGATTTTATTTTTAAAAAAAAAATACACTTTTGACTGATCCCTACAAACCTGACATAGAAAGAGGGGTACTAAGGGCTAAGAGTACACTCTCTGTCAGTACTTTATATCAACAATTGGGGGGTGCCAAATGTGGGAAAGAGAGCTGGGTGTTGAAGTTTCTTCAGAGGCATGGGAGGATATTTGGGAGAATGCAAGGAAGATATCAATTTGCAATAGGACCCATGCTTTACAGTTGAAGATTCTCCATAGGGTCCACTTAGCCCCAGACTGTTTGTCAAAATTTAAACCAGGGGTATCTTCAGCATGTCCCAAGTGCAAGGTCTGCACGGGCACTCTTACCCATTGTCTTTGGTCTTGTGACAGGCTTCAAACATATTGGAGTGCTGTGGTGGGTGCAATGGAGGGGATTTTAGGTGTCGGGGTGGAGAAGGACCCTATTTCTCTCCTTTTGGGCCTACCAATTGTGTTTCCTGCAGAAGCGCATAAGAAAAAAACTTTTCAATATTCTTATGTTCTCTGCAAGGAAGAATATCTTGGTAGGTTGGATATCCGACAAAACCCCAAGCCTGTCGGGTTGGCGGAAGATTGTTATGGAGCATATTCCCCTGGATTTTCTCTCAAATATGGTACACCACAAAACTGAGAATTTTTACAAGACATGGCAACCCTTTTTGAAATACCTGGACATGGATATATCTGCCACACTAACAAGAGCTTTTATATAGCTATAACGGTTGTGTTTCATGAGTCCAATATCCAGAGAGGAGGAACTGTGAATGTATGAATGTTTTGTTTGGATGGGCTGAGTTATTACTATGTATTTGTTTGTTGTTAGGTATTTATTTAGTTAAATAGCTAGTTTAGGTTTTTAAAATGTTATACTTCTCTATATATGTTTATACATTTGTATAGGAGGGTGGGGTGGGGAATTTTTTTTATTATTTGGGTTTAGTTTTGTACTATTTTTGTACTGTTTTGAATTGCATTGTTTTGTATTTGTTGTCATATTTAAAAATCTTTTTTCTTAATAAAAATATATTATAAAAAAAACTTATGAATTTACAGCCTTGGTTCAAACATGGGCAAAAGAGATGAATTCCAGAGGTGAGGCAAAAGTGACTACATTTGACCAAGCGTGGCATCAAGGAACCTTAGCAAAACTGGTGTCAGTGGGAACTGGGGGAAAACTGGCCGTGACTGGAGTCATACCTGGCACAAAGGCTGTGGTTGTTGGAGATTGGTTATCTTTGCTCCAGGACATTTCTGTAGGAGTTCCTCAGGGTAGTGTCCAAAGCCCAGCTTTCTTTGACTAGATTCCCCTACAGTGTGGAGACCGGGCCTTCGGCCCAACAAGTCCACACTGAGCCTCCAAAGAGTAACCCACTCAGACCTATTTCCCTCTGACTAATGCCCCTAACACTAAGGGCAACTTAGCGTGACCAGTTCATCCTGCACATCTTTGGACTGAGAGGAAACCAGAGCACCAGAGGAAACCCTCGCAGACACTGGGAGAACGTGCAAACTCCACACAGTTGCCCGAGGCTGGAATTGAACCTGGGTCCCTGGTGCTGTGAGGCAGCAGTGCTAACCACTGATCCACCGTGCCGCCCCTTCAACTCCTTTGTTAACAACCTTCTCTCTATCATAAGATAGATATGGGAATGTTCATTGATGATTAAGCAATGTTTGTCACCATTTGTGACTCCACAGATACTGAAGCACTCCATGTCCACATGTAGCAAGAGCTGGACAATATTCAGGATCTTGCAAGCAATATTCCAGAAGACCTTAAAGCATAGGAGCAGAAATGAGCCATTCAGTCTGCTTTATCATTCACTGAGATCATGACTAACCTGATAATCTTCAGTTCCATTTTCCTACCTTTTCCCTCTAACTTGTGATTCCCTTACTGTCTCGGCCTTAAATTTACTTAATGACCCAGCCTCTACAGCCCTCTGTGGTAAAGAATTTCAAAGATCCAGTGCCCTTAGAGAAGAAATTCCTCCTTATCACTGTCTTAAATGTGCAACCCCTTATTCTGAGATTGAGCCCTCTGGTCCTAACTCTCCCACAAGGGAAAAACAATCTCTCCTCAGTTACCCTGTTAAGTCCCCTAAGAGCCTTTCTTGTTTCAAAAGGGCTGTTTATCATTTTTCTAAATTGCAATGAGTACAAACCCAATCTGCTCAATGTCTCCTCATTAGGCAGTCCCTATACACCTGGTATCTACCTAGTGAACCTTCTCTGGACTGCCTCCAATGCAACTATATCTTTTCTTCAATAAGGCATCCACAGTATTTAAAAGTTTGAGCAAAATCTCTATTTTTACACTCCATTCCATTTGAAATAAAGGTTATTTTCCTTCTGAACCTGAACTTGGATGCTAGCTTATTGTAATTCATGGATGACCATTCCCAAGTCCTTCTGTTTGTTCTGTAGCTTCCTGCAGACTTCCTCTATTTAAATAATGGAGCTCGTTAATTCTTATTTATAAAGTGCTTTTTTTCCCAGATTCTATTCCATCTACCAACATTTTTCCCACTTCCTTAACTTGTCTATATTCCTCTGCAGATTCTGTGTCTTCCTCACCACTTGCTTTCCCACTTCTTCTTGTGCCATCTGCAAACTTGGCTCCAGTGCATTCACTTTCCTCATCTAGGTCATTAATATACATTGTAAATAATTGTGGTTTCAGCACTGATCCCTATAGTAATTCACCAGTTACAAGTTGACATGCTAAAAATGTTTCCCTTAACCCAATCCTCAGTCAATGCTAATATACTGTTTGCAATACTGGGCTAATCTTATTAAGTACTGTATGGTATAACATGTTACTAATGCCAAACACAAATTGTGGAAATGTATATGTAAGTTTAGAGGTGGTGATGGAAAATAATAATTTGATGGTATAGCAATTGAACTGTTGGGGTATATTCTTTGAGGTTAATTGCACAATCACAGAATCTCAACAAGTCATAGAAAATGATGAGGCACTTTGCATACACATATATTGACAATTATGTGGGCCAGATTCTTTATAGATACAGGACTGATTGAATAAGGACAAACTGATGCAGAGATTAAAATGAGGCTTTTTTTTTTGCCAGAAGTCAACCCAAAATTTGTACCAAAGTCGGATGTATACCAGAGAATAGAGGGATGTCACTATTATTGGGAGAGCAGGGATAGCCACCAGGAAATCTAAACATTGGCTAAATCTGTAAGATGAGGGACATGAGGTAAGATACATGGATTGGCAAAAAATGAAAATATGTGGAAGGTCAAAAAATGTTGGAAGTATTCTGAAGTGGACCTGGAAAAGAACATGATCCTTGGAAAATCATGGAAGGAGTTCTGATCATAGGAGATGGAAATTCAGAACATAAGGGAGAGAAGTGGAGATCATAGAGTCATGGAGGTGTACAGCACAGAAAGCATGGTAAAGGTACAATGGAATAGACTTGGTGTGGCAGGAAAAGCAGAACCCTTATGATCAAGATGTTTTAGTAGCTACAAATAAAGTAGTTGATGACAGCTTCCAGAAAAAAAAAAGCTTTGAAGACCTAGAAAGAATTTGCTGCATATACTAAGGTATTGGATAGGGGAGAACCAGCCAAATTGTACAGATGGATTTGCCCAGAAATGTGCTCCCTGGTGGGACATGTAAGGTTAAAGCCAGATTAGTGGCTCAGGTTTTCTTAAAAAGTCAATAAGTTAAAGTGGATTCCTGTAGTTCAGGAAAACTGATTTTGTAGGTAAGTTGTTTACTATGAAAGCTGCATTTTTTTTTCAGGGTGAAAAATTTCAACGGGAATTATTTTCAAAATAACTGAAAATAGTAAGTGATATAGAAGAAAAGCTGTGGAAATTAAACAAATGGTGTGTTTATGGGATGAATGGTGCAGTGAGAGTATGGTATTTCTTAGACATTGTGTCGAACATTTATCTTGATCTAAGATCGACCTAACTTATGCACCCCTCGATTTACTGCCATCCATGTGCTTGTTCGGCAGTCGCTTAAATGTCCCTAATGTCCCTGATTCTGCTACCACCGCTGCAGTGCATTTCACACACCCACCACTCTGAGACCCCACAAGTATCATGCACTATGAGAGAAGACCCACAGTTCTGTAGGAGGCAATCTGCAATGAGGACCTCCATCCTAATTCAAAAAAAAAAGTAGGAACAAGCTGGCAGCTTGAATCTGATTGCCATACCTTGAAATATCTGAGTCATAGGCATGGACATGAAGTAGAATAAGTCAGGAGTGACTTTGGGACAACAGTCTTGGAAAATATTAATTATATCCCAATAAATTGGGCCAAGTGCTCATTAAAAGATTTTGTAGCAAGAGAAGACTTACTGACAAGTTTTTTTTGGACAGTTAAACTAGTAATGTACTCAGAATAGAACCTGTTATGACATATTGGAGCTGAGCACAATCATGAAATATGCTACTGTTGAGATAAAAGGAATTAAGCTCAGAAAAATTCACACTCGAGTTTACAGCCTTGGCTGACCCAGAAGATATGAAGCTTGTCTTGTTTAATGCTACTTCACATGTCAATCTTCTATGTGGCTATTTTAGTTCAGGGTTTGTCCCATTTTGTTTTTGGTAGGTAAAAATAATAAATGTCCATTGGCTTTGGAGGCCAAGAAAATAAAAAAAGTGTAACTAAGTGTGCCTAAGTTGCTGAAAATTGGTGCTAATAGAAGCTATAGATAGATGGGAATATTTATCCAACATTCTAAAGGAAATCCTGTACAAAAGACAATATTGTGTGGATAACCATGCTCTTTTTAGCAATGTATATTTGACAAAGGGTGACACTGAGAAAGAATTAAGATTGACCTTGCCGGCAAAAAGGAAATATTAGAAAGAAAACCGATATCTAGAATAAAGTGGGTTGATGCAAGGCATCATTTGCCAAATTGTTCCAGACAAAATGTGCTAGCAGCACATTTGGCGTGGCATGGTAGCTCAGCAGTTAGCACTGCTGTCTCACGGCACCAGGGACCCAGGTTCGATTCCAGCCTTGGGCGACTGTCTGTGTGGAGTTTGCACATTCTCCCCGTGTCTGCATGGGTTTCCTCCCGGTGCTCCCAGTTTCCTCCCACAGTCCAAAGATGTGCAGGTCAAGTGGATTGGTCATGCTAAATTGCCATAGTGCTAGGTGCATTAGTCAGAGGGAAATGGGTCTGGGTGGTTACTCTTTGGAGAGTCAGTGTGGACTGGGTGGGCCAAAGGGCCTGTTTCCACACTGTAAGGAATCTCATCTAAACTGCTCGAGTATAAAAAGAAGGTACAGCCACTCAACCTGGTCAAATGCCTTCTCAGCATCTAGAGAAATCACCAATCCCAGTAGTAACTGTTGTTGACTCGCTTGAATTACGTTAAGTGGCCTCCTAACGTTATTGGAGGATCTGCAGCCCTTTATGAAGCCCGTCTAGTCCTCTTTAACAATAAAAGATCACAGTTTCCAGCCTTAATGCAAGAGTCTTAGGATTTTAGTGGGCGGCACGGAGGCACTGCTGCCTCACAGCACCAGATCAATTCCCACCTCAGGCGACTGACTATGTGGAGTTTGCACATTCTCCCAGTGTCTGCCTGGGTTTCCTCTGGGTGCTCCGGTTTCCTCCCACAGTCCAAAAATGTGCAGGTTAGGTGAATTGGCCATGCTAAATTGCCCGTACTGTTAGGTGAAGGAGTAAATGTAGGGGAATGGGTCTGGGTGGGTTGCACTTCGGTGGGTCTGTGTGGACTTGTTGGGCCGAAGGGCCTGTTTCCACACTGTAAGTAATCTAATCTAATCTAATACTAGCCATCTTCAATGCTCGTGATATAGTGTTATTAGCGCATGAAAGAAAATGGAATCTTGTTTGAGCCACTTGGTGGTTAAACATATTATATTTTTTCTTTGTTTAACGAAAGAAAGGGTGAGTATGGGAGTTTGTTTTATAAGGAATATGAAAAAATTAGTTACTGATCAGTTCTATTTATAGGATGAGATATAGAATATGAAAACTTATTCAATTTTGATTTGTTCTGTTCAAGGATTGTTTGTATATTTACAATAATTTTATTTCAAGAGAAGAGGGCAATCTTAATATGGCAAGTAATTAACTAGGTGGCTGGGGTTAATTGACTGGGTAGATTTTGAGGGGGAACAGGGGGATCTGGTGCATGGGAAGAGTTTGAAAACTGAGTACTTAATAAACTCTACCACAAAGAAAGATGCCTAGTTTTCTATCTCACCCGTTGGCTTGGATCTTCATTTGACAAGTGGAAGGTTGAATGCTGGCCAGGAGAGCATTGGTCTAGTCAAGTCTAGATGTAATAAAGGAATAGTTTCAGTAGTGAGTGAATTGAGGCAAGTGTGGAGACAGATTTTGTTACAAAGGGAGATGGAGAATGATGGGTTGACAATGTTGTCAAAAGTTCATCGCAAGGTCAAATGAAATGACACCGTCTGCTTCAGCCTCCGAGAGCTGCCAGGAGAGAGAGAGAAAGCTAGAAAATATAGTTTATTGTAAGGACCAATGATAGGGCCTTTAACCTTCCTAATGTTAAGTCGATAAACTTTCTGCTCATTATGGACTAGATGTGAAACACTTTGAGAAATTTGAAGTGAAGGGTATTAATGAGAAGAGGTGGTGAGATAGGCTTATGTTGTTTACATGTAGGATATGATGTTGTGATAGGCAGCATCTGGGTTGGAAATAGGCAAGGTGAGAAAGGAGAGGTCCCTTGTGCCTTCAGAAATAAGGAAGCAGGAGGAATTTCAGTTGAATCTCAGGTTATGACAGAATAAGAATGGAAACAGGTGGGGACAGACCCACCCAGTTAACTTGGCGGAGAGGTGTTGAAGGAAGATGATATAGTCAATCATGTCAGGCTGCAGATAAGTTGCGAAATAGAAAGAAAATATTTACCACAGTAACTGTAACTTAGGGTCTCAATTTCAATTTTGATAGCAATTTCAATACAGTGGTAGAAGTGGAAACTTGAATGAAGGGGTGAAAGTATTAAGTTAAAGAGAAAGGGCAGTAGATTTTGGAGAGGAGAATAACCCATTCAAAGACTCTTTTGAAGGGAGATTGGAGATGAGGGGAGTATTTGCACAGACAGTGGGGTTAAGAGCAGGTTTTCTGAGATGAGGATAATTTTAATTTTCAAATAGAACAGTAATGCAGTTGACTTGAAAGTGACGGGGCACCACCAGAGGAGTCAGAATCATTAGATCATTTCAGTGATTCCGACTTTGGGAAGATTCAAGGGAAGAAGATTTAGATTTTGTGAACTTAAATAGCGAAAGAGGATAGATGGATGAAATCAGAAAAATATATACATTCAGGGTTAGAACAATGAACAACCTAAGGTGAAGCTTTGCCTGGTGGACCGTGGAACAGAAGGATGCAATAGAAGCAAAAAGAGAAATTGCTGGAGAAACTCAGCAAATCTGGCAGCATATAAGGAGAGAAACTGGTAATGTTTTGAGATTAGTGACCATTGTTTGTGAATATGAAGCAACAGAAGCATTTAAACAAACACATAAAATTTAGCAACAAAATCCAATAATATCTTGCACCAGTTGAACATAGGGGTGGAGTAAGTAGAAGAGAGAAGTTTAAGAAGATAGTTTGTACTGGGGAATTGGGTTTTTCTGGCTCTCGGGATCACCTTGGAATAGTGAGCAGTCTTGACAAGGAAGCAAGACCCATTCATGTTGTGTGTCCAGCTAGTTATCTGCTTAAGTCTATGTTACTTGGACTGAACTAGATGAGGACTTTATCACAGAATAAGAATCAGTGTACAGGGTAATCTCCTTAATGGAAGCAAGAATACTGGAGTGGAGAGGGATACAAGGTCATGAGCGCTCATGTGGCTCAGTGGTATGTCTTAGCCTGGGTTCAAGTCCCACCTGTTCCAGAGGTGTCTAATAACATCTCTGAATAGGTTGATTGGAAAATGTCTACAAGATTAGTGATTAGAGACTGCCTTACTTTTGAGGTCAGATTTGGAGAACAATGAAAATGCACACCTGGAGACAAGTTGCATTGTACAACTACATAGCAAGTGTAGGATCACTCATTGATGTGAAACTTTAACTCCTTGTTTTTTTTCCCCCCACAGATACTACCTGACTTTGAGTATTCAACGCATTTTCTGTTCTATTTTTGATTTACATAACCTGTGAACAGTGTAATTTTTGATTCATATGTGTATGTGTGAAAATATTATTAGAATATTTCCTTGCAAATCTTCGAGCCAAAGTCTGTAAAAAAACAAACTATTTCTTGATTCTGGTCAATATAAACAATTATAGTTAAATTTGGGAACAGATATTCAACAAAGGATTTAAGTTCCACTTTTTAAAAATATGTTGATTTCTGTTCTTTTTTTCCAGATCATTGTATTTCAAAATTGACTGGAGTCAGTTCTTGCAAAAAGAAACTTTCAAAGAGACCAGGGTACATGAGAAAAGATGTTGAACAAAGGTTGAATCACCCTCCACTTGTTGATGTCCAATTTGTATCACCACAAGTTGAAAATGAAAGAATCACTTGTTCCAACTTGCCTTTTAATAACAACAAGCTGGTGGAATGCTTAAATAATCTTAAGCACTTAAGGGATGTCAAAACTGCTGATCAGAGTACAGTTTCAAATCATGTGGCTGCTGAAAATCCTGTAGTTGCAGCTTCTAGGTCAAATATGATGTCAGAAAACATTCAGAGTTCTGATTCTACCTGTCGGTGGACTGATGATTGTAATGACTCCTGTAACACCAGAATTAAAACTTGCTTCAAGTGTTTTTCATCAGGTTCTCTCCAGAAGCAAGATGCTTGCCTTACACAGAGTGGAAGGGATAACAGTAATGCTGTAAATAAGCCACAAGTTATTGCTAGTCCAAAGAAACAAGTAGATAATGAAAACTTTCAAAAACTGCAGCTTTGGAACACAGACGAAGAAATATGTTCGACTAATGCCTTCATTTCCAGCTTCAGTTTCATACAAATGTCATTGAATTATCGTAGCATTAATGCTAACAGTAAAGATGAACTGCAGCAGAATGGATTTGTTTCAAATTTACAGTTTCCCCAAGCTCAGCCACATTTGAGTTTGTATCAAGTTAGTACTTTAGCAACAAAGCAATTCTACTCCAAACCTTTAAGGGATACTGTTGAGCCTCCTTGTCCATGTTTGTCTCAAAGTGTTGACATTAAATGTGCCATAAACACAGAATCAAAGGGCAGTTCTCAGAATTATGACTCTCTCTTATTAGATGTAGACTTTCCATTTCTGCGTTCAGTTGATTATTCTGATGATTCTTCAAATTCATCTGTAACTTCAGGGTATGAGAGCAACATCACTGCCTTTGATCAAAACTGTTACTCCTTTTTGAGGAAGTATGAACAGATTCTTCAAGATTGTCTGCTTGAAAACAGGATGATATTCAAGGCTAGTGTTCTCACTGTATTTGAAATAGCTAACATTCATGAATGACCTACTGCAGTTCTTATTTCTTATGGTCTTATGGTATAAATGGAGTGTTAAGTTCTGAAACAAAATTTGTACAGACTGTCGTTCCACTAAGAAACAATCTTACAACACTAAAGTTACTTAAATTGGTAATCCTCCTAGAATTTTCTAAAACGTTTGACACTGTTTTCCAAAACCAGCTCAAATAAAATTTCCCTTCTTTTCACTGAAGAAAGTTCAAATATAGGCAGGAATATTTAAGTAAACAAATACTTGTTGTTTCAACTTGCAGATTCAATGATCAAAGATTGAGTGACCACTGGATACTCACAGTCTTAGAATTGAACTGTATTTATTTCGGATCTATTTTGGATCATCAGTGAAGCTATCCAATGACCTTAGTAAAAACAAACATTTCTGGATTCTTGCAATGATTTTTAAAATGAGAACATTTGGTTGGTTATATGAATTTTGCATTAAATTTCTGAGAGTAGTGGCAAAATGTGGGGTGGCTCTGTGGGCCTTTGGATCAGTTATCAGTATAGTGTAATACTAAGTGGCAGAACTTGCAATTTCCATCTAAACTGAGTTCCAGCAACAACCCAATAAAAATCTTATTTTTGCAACAACATCTCATGGAATAATGTCAAGTAGTACAAAGTGATTAGTTGGAATAGTCAACATTTAGCATGGCACTAAGGGAAGGAATGTTTTATGTATGTGCAATGTGTAAAACATTACAAATCTGTTCAAGATTTTATTACGTTTGGTGCATATCTATCTGTTTGTATGCTGGTATGATCCCAAATGCCAGTAAGACTGGATAAGTCAGATCCCAGAGTGAAACCTGGCTTTATAGAATAGAACCTAAGTTTTTATTTTTGTAATTGAGTTACTATGGTAGTTAGTCATTTAACATATTCAAAGAGGCTGCCAGTGTACTTTTAACAAAAGAACATCAAAGTTTGTTACAAGAAAAAGGAAAATAATCTACACGATGTAAGAAATTATTTGAAACAGTCTTATTACAATTATCAGCAATAAAGGTTCAATCTTTTTAGGCTCAACATTAACCTTACAGATCCATCATGGAGAATGGAGTGTCACTTTGTTTCCACCATAAAGTTCCTTGTTCATTTGACATGGCTGTTTCTTTCCAGAAAACGTCTGCATCCTCTTGATTCTATAGTTAAAGTCTGTTTGTAAGAACCTTAAACTGTTGACACAGTTCACTTGTTTCTAACATGCATTCCTTAAACTTCTATTCCACATTGTTCTGTTTGTGGCGCTTCTTAGGGCCTCTTTCTCCTGAAAGAAAACTACACATAGATACATACACTTCTTCTGGATGGTTCTCCCTCTAAAGGCAAACTGTCTGTTTTTGTCTTACTGGGTCATGGGACACACAAAGTACTGATCTATTCACCTTAAAAAATCTTCATCCAAATGCACAACAACAAACTTTTAGATAATCCACCACCATTCACAGGACTCAAGTGAAACTAAATCATCCTTCTTAACATCCATAATATAGAAGTATAAATCAAACCTAAAGCTACATGGTTATATCCATTTCTGAACACCAGTTTCCAAATAAATATGTCATGAACCTTTATGACCGCATAAATCAGTGCTTCCAAAATATTTTTCCCACTGTCACCCTATTGGAAAGCTTGAAAATTATTGAGACCCCTATGAGACTTGTGAGATGATGAGTGGGAGGATCAGTGAATGTGTGGGCCTGTCTGTTTTAGGCATGGTGCAGCTGTTGTAACTTAGTTAGGCTTCCAAAGCAGACATTCTTGCCCTGGACCTCACGATCCCCAAAATTTCATTTTGCGACCCCTACTTTGGTTCCGGATTCCCATTTATTGAATGTCAATTTGCTTCAAAAAGCAAATATAGTACTGCACAAACCAAACCTTTTCATTAGGGAAAATCTACAGGATTTGATACAGGTCGAATTTTGGTTATAGTAAGCTTCATTATTCCCAAAGAATTCATTTTGGAAAAGTGCCTGGATGTTGACTTTTAAGTATGCTTTTTTTATCGTGTGACCTTTTCTGTTTCGACCTGTAGCATCAGTCTTTGATCTTAAAACTGAAGAAACTTCAGAAGAAGGCTGTATGGGAAGATGATTATGAAAAAGGTAAGTTCATGTTGAATTTTCTCATAGCTAAGAGAATTGCTCTGAAATCTGATGATCCTCGAAGAACTTTACATCCTTTTGAGAATGTGAGCTGAATTTCCTTCAAATGATTTAAGACCAGAAGTTGTGTTCTAGCATACTAATATGAAACTAAGTTATGATGGTGAAATGGTGCTTATGATACTCCACAAACGAAATTGTTGATGTTAACTTCTAATGAAAGGAAGTTAAGGCTTTCTGTTATGTCTTTATCTATACGTCAATTTCTGTCTGTGTTTATTTTCTTGAAATTTTTTTCTGATCTTAACTAGCTTTGTTTACCAGATCGAAAATTTGGTTAGATTATGATTACCAGTCCTGAGAAATTCTGTCACGTCTGAATTATGTCTATCTTCCTGTTTGTTGCTGCAGCTCATTTTAGATGCAAATTTTGCCAATGGAGTCTGCTACATTACATGTGACTTTATGCCGCATTTACTGTTAGCTTATGCCATTATACTCATTTGACCATTCTGCTTAACATAAGTTGAAGTCCTCTATTGTTACAAAATTGTAAGCTGGACAATCTCATGTAATTTATAAAATACTGTTGGCTTGTTTCACTTGATGATTGGAGTAAGATCCAGTTGTTAACTTTTTCCCGTGCACTTTTTTTTGCACCCAGCTGAACCATTTAACTTATAGGGATGTACAGCATGGAAACAGACCCTTCGGTCCAACTCATCCATGCTAGCCATTTATCATAAATTAATCTAGTCCTATTTGCCAATACTTGGCCCATATCCATCTAAAACCTTCCTATTCATACAACCATCCAGATGCCTTTTAAATGTTGTAATTATACCAGCCTCCACCGCTATGTTTGGCAGCTCATTTCATACACGCACCACCCTCTGAGTGAAAAAGTTATCCCTTGGATCCCTTTTAAATTTTTCCTCTCTCATCCTCAACCTCGTTGGAAATGAAACTATGCCATAATGTCTGATTTGCTTTTGCATAATAACAATTATGCAACAGATCCATGTTAAACCTTACTTTGTAGTCTCAGAATTGTCACTTGGCGATACAGAACTTGAGTATTATGCAATAATTACGAACAATTAAAAATTATTACTTGGGGCTCACTATGTAGTTTACTTAGACTTGTCAGAACTACATATATCATATGCAGTCTTGTTCTGCTCTGCAAGCAGAAAAAAAAACATGCCTAAGCATTAAACAAATACATACGAGTCAACTGTTCCCTTGTGTGCTGTCCATAGAAATGCCTCAGCCAATCAGAGTTAGCATGTCAACCAGTCAGCTCCCTTTCTTCTGCAGGAAAAATTGTTGTTCCCTTTGACATTCAAAATTCTTCTACCTGTTCTGATGAGTGAATGCATAATGAAAAGCTTCAACAGCATGCCTTTTTTTTTGATCAAGTCTCACCTTTTTAGTGTTGTATGTAGACATAATTATCACTTATGTAGAATAGCAATCGTCTCATCAAATTTGAAATAATAATTTGGTTTTATTTTAGCTGACCAGTTCAACAAGAAATTAGCTGAGTTGAAAAGAGAGAATTCCTTAAAGTTCCAGCTACCTTCCTCCCATCCTTGTATTGCAAGATTTGTGCAAGAAATTGAACTTCAAGAACAAGTTGCTGAGCATTATAAGTATGTGCTTTATTCTATTAGCAGATTATAAATGAAAATTGAAAGAAATACCATTTTATGTAAAGGAACAAAGTCATTTTGATTTTAAATAGAAATGTTTACAGAAAAATTTCAGTATACTAGACATATCTTAGATTTTCTTTTACATATATATATTTTATTACCATTGTTGGGATCCAAAGATGGATACTCCACTTCTGAGTTTCTCTAGTGACACCAATTATAAAGAGCATCTCTGTCAATATTTTAGAATAATTTGGTTTTTAACAGTGCAATATAGAAATGTAGAAACAAAGAAAAGTTTAGGAATAGGCCCTTCTGTGATCATGGCTGTACCTTATTTCTGCTTTCTCTCTACACCCCTTGATCCCCAACATCCAGCTCCTCCTTGAATATATCTAATGAACTTGCCCCAATAAGTTCTTGTGGGAGAGAATTTCACAGGTTCCCAACTCTGAAGAAATTCTTCCTCATCTCAGTCCTGAATGACTTCCTCCTTATTTTTAGACGGTGGGCCCTAATTCTGGACTTCCCCAAAATCGGGAACATTCATTTCGGATCTAGCCTGTCAAGCCCCATCATGATTTTATAGTCTCTATGAAATCCCCTCTAATTCTTCTAAATTCCGGCGAGTATAAGCCCAGTTGATCCAGTCTTTCCTCATGTCAGTCCTGCCATCCCAAGAATCAGACTGATGAACCTTCGTCAGATTCCTTCAATAGCAAGAATATCCTTCCTCAGAGTAGGAGTCTAAAATATGTGTATGCTGGTATAACCCTAGCTGTATTTG
This sequence comes from Chiloscyllium plagiosum, assembly GCF_004010195.1. Classification (NCBI taxonomy): domain Eukaryota; kingdom Metazoa; phylum Chordata; class Chondrichthyes; order Orectolobiformes; family Hemiscylliidae; genus Chiloscyllium; species Chiloscyllium plagiosum. Next base: position 37,540,164 of record NC_057712.1, read on the forward strand.
TATGAAAATTGCTCGTCTAAATTTTGTTCTTTTCCCTGTATTTTGAATTCTCATCTAACTTCCACCTTGTTCAACCCAGTTGTTTTTTTTTTAGCAAAATTTGACAACAGAATTCTATTTTTACTTCAATTCTGACTTGCTGATTAGCCCTGATTAAATTTTAATAAATCAAAATGTTTGTAAAGAGCTGTTCTTAAAACTGTTCTCATTCTGTTCTCATCGTGGACTAAGAATATCTGTTGACAACAGCTTGAAATATGTAAATTAATATGCATGTTAAATTTAAAGCTTACATATGATCCTCTGCTCTAAGTACAAAGTTAAGACATGATCTGGTTTAACTTGTCCTTTTCCTGTTGAAGTCCCTCTCATGTTTTGTCAAGCTTCTTTAGTGAAATCTGCTAAAACTGTGTACAAGGCATTAGCTAAAGTAGTCTGTTAATAACTAATAGCACTGGTCTTGAATAGAAATCCGGTTTTCTAATATAAGAACCTTTTAATATTTTAGGTATGCTGGTGTTTCATGTGCAAAGGATATACAATAGTTTGTAACCTTTTGTTAATGTATGTTTAGCAATCCAGGTAATTTACTGCAAAGTGTAGAAGAGAGATTTTCAGATTCAACACCTCATAATCTACACATGTCATGGTCAAGGAAAAAACAACTTATTCAAGACAGACAACAATTACAAGTACGTGGTGAATTTTACACAATTAATGTCTTTTTTTTTAGACTGAAGCAAATTATGTAGTTAATTTACTGGTTCCTATGGATGGGACATCTTTCAAATTGAAATTTCTGGAAAGAGAATATATGCATTTATGAAATAGAATTTGCAATGTTCATAATAGTTCACCAATAGAAATGTGTTGAAATTCATCTGATCCCAGCTGATGATGCTGGATGAATCCGATCCCTGTCAGGAACCTGCCTTGAAAAATCATACTTTAATTTGTTTTGGTTTTAACAAAGTGCTGTCTCAGTTAAAACGCTAGTACACAATGCTGCAGATTTGCTATTAGCGAGAAAACAGAAGTTTATTACAGAAGAAATGATGATAAAGTTGAACAATTCAAAATAAAATAGTGCTGCTCTCTCATGAGAGAGACAACTGATGGTGAGTTTAACTTGAGGTTCACCATGTCTCGGGAGGTTGAGAAGAAGGGACCTTTATGGTGTGGAGCCTGAGCTGTAGAAATTGCAGGGTATCAGGGAATATGAGAATTATGTGAACCCTCTGTTCCAGGTGGCAGTCCTTAGATTAAGTACTGACTATACTGCAATCCTGCAGGAAGCCATTCAGTCATAGAGATGTATAGCATGGAAACAGACCCTTCAGTCCAACTTGTCCATGATGACCAGATAGTCTAACCTAATCTAGTCCCATCTGCCAGCACTTGGCCCATATCCCTCTAAACTGTTTCTATTCATACGCCCATCCAGATCCTTTTAAATGCTGTAATTGTACCAGCCTCCACCACTTCACCTGACAGCTCATTCCATACACGCACCACACTGAGAGAAAAAGTTGCCCTTTATGTCCCTTTTATATCTTTCCCCTCTCACCCTAAACCTGTGCTCTCTAGTTCTGGACTCCCTCACTGTTAAAGTACAGATTTGAGATGGCCCAGGGAATCCCTTATGGACTGAGACCTGTGAGCCTCTCTCTTAGTTCGTCCCAGAGATCGTACACTTTGGAAGTCTGGAATAAAAAAACTTCTTACAGACAGATTAGTTTAATTTTAGTCATCCTCTTTATTTACTAATAGCAACATTGATACCTATAAGCAAAACTAACTAGGTTCTAATAACCTATGAGAGTAGGGTACCAGCTCTTCAAGTGTCCCAGCAGGCTACTCTGATGTACTGATACAAAGTGGCTTCCTTTATACAAAAGTTGACAAAAACACTGCCTGGTCTTAATTAGACAGATAACAGTGAATGACAATAATTCGTAAGGAAGAAAGGTTAATTGACAAGTCTGTGTACACTTGACTAATCACTCCTACAGGCCTACGCCATTCATCGGGTGGGAAAAACATATCCAGCCGAGTTAGGTGCCTGCTAGCGAGATGATAAACTCCTATTATAAAGAGGTACCAGTCTGAGCTAATTAGGGAGTTCATAAGGTAACCTTGCACAGCTCACATGTCAGATACAATTGTTTTACAAAATGGTTTCTTAGCAAGGAGGGCAAACTTTTGACCATAAAATGGCTTCCTGACACATTGAGCCAGAATCTCTTCAATGTTAGGCCTAGAATAATTTCTAAGCTAGGAGCAGACTCCTGCTTTTTAAGCACTGAATCATTCTGTACCTGAAGCTGAGATGTTACCATAAGGTGGTATTTAAACTGATTCATTGGTCTTTGAATTAAACATGTTTTCTTTTCATGATTTGGAGATGCCGGTGTTGGACTGGGGTGTACAAAGTTAAAAATCACACAACACCAGGTTATAGTCCAACAGGTTTAATTGGAAGCACACTAGCTTTCGGAGCGCTCAGAAAGCTAGTGTGTTTTCAATTAAACTTGTTGGACTATAACCTGGTGTTGTGTGATTTTTAACTTTTTCTTTTCATGGTTGTGATTCAAATTCAAATAGCACATAAGTTCTGATTAGTTAGAATTGACAGTGGGGCAACCTGTAAGGTCTGTAGAGTGGTCTACAAGAACAGCAAGTAAGTTAAAGATTCATCAATATTACCTTTTATAGAGATTGTATTTAATAACCAGTAATGGCTACTCAATATCATTATAAAGTCCCAAAATGCAATTAAATTCAATCCATAGCAGGTAAGCATTAAGAGTTAATTTTCTACTGGCTTTTAGCAGCCTCAGCACTAAAATGGTCTCTCTCTCTCTAGTGTCCTTTTGAACTGTCAAATCAGGGTCTTGTAATAGCAAAGATGTTTTTCTCTGTCTGCCCCCACTTGCAAGGGTTGATAAGAATCCATTATAATTGACAGATCTGACCGTCAATTACAAGGCTTTTGATAGTACTGAGTTTCATTTCAGGGTCAGAATCAAACGATGTCATTAATTTCACAAAGGAACAGCCGTGAATGTTATCACTTGGCGTCCTGTTTACACAGATTCACTGACGCTAAGGCAAATGTTCTTAAATGCCTTAAAGCATCCTGTTATCACTTGATGAACACAGATGTCCCTCTCTCCTGCATTCCTTGAGTTCCTTTTTCTGAGCCTTCTTGCCTGTCTATTTTCTAGTGCAGCAAATGTGTTCTATAATTCAGCGTTCCATTTTAGTCTAAATGTTTAAAGACAAGTTTTAAGGCTATAGATTTTCTCAGCACCACAGGGAAACTACCTTGTTTATTTATTCTATCCATGTCCCTCATAATTTTATAAACCTCTATAAGGTCACCTCTCAGCCTCCGAAGCTCCAGGGAAAACAGCCCCAGCCTATTCAGCCTCTCCCTATAGCTCAAATCCTCCAGTCCTGGCAACGTCCCTATAAACCTTTTCTGAACTCTTTCAAGTTTCACAACAGAAGACCAGAATTGCACGCAATATTCAAAAAGTGACCTAACCAATGTTCTGTACAGCTGCAACATGACCTCCCAACTCTGAAACTCAATGCTCTGACCAATAAAGGAAAGCATACAAACAACTTCTTCACTATCCTACCTACTTGTGACTCTACTTTCAAGGAACTTGAACCTGCACTCCAAGATCTCTTTGTTCAGCAATACTCCCTAGGACCTTACCATTAAGTGTATAAGTCCTGCTAAGATTTGATTTTCCAAATGCCGCACCTCTCATTTGTCTAAATTAAATTCCATCTGCCATTCCTGAGCCCATTGGCCCATCTGATCAAGATTCCATTAGATTCTGAGGTAACCTTCTTCACTGTCCACTACACCTCCAATTTTTGTGTCATCTGAAAACTTGCTATATTTCCTATGTTCATATCCAAATCATTTATATAAATCACAAAAAGTAATGGACCCAGCACCAATCCTTGTGGCACACTGCTGGTCACAGGCCTCCAGTCTGAAAAGCAACCCTCCATTGCCACCCTCTATCTTCTACCTTCAAGCCAATTTTGTATTAAGGGAGTGAAAAGAAATACACTATAACAGGAATCTGTATCATCAATCTTGTTTTGTACAACCGCAGCTGGGTTTTCATCAGCAAATTGGCATAGGATAGATACAGAGTCGAATGAATGGTGCAAAGACTATTATGGAAGATTGGGTTTTAATTCATGGAATACTAATGCTAGAACTGGAATAAGAAAGAGCTGTACCATTGGGGAATAAAATCCTTAACCTGGCTGTGTTGAGACCAGTGTCCTTAAAAATTAAATAACTGCAGACCGCTTTAAATAGAAAGGTTGTTGGCAGAATACTCATTCGAGGAGATCCAGGAAGTTATTGAGAAAAGCTAAGGCAATTGTGCAGATTGGCGATTATAAATAGTGGTAACTGGAGTATGGAAGGAAGCACAAATTCATGTGTGCAGCTGATCAGAGTAGGGAAAAATGGCATTTTTAAGACAGATACATTGATTGCACAATATATGATGAACAGTACAGAGATATGTTTACAATGTAACAAGGACTAGGAACGGAATATTCAACAATATTTGAGACTTTAAAACAAGGAAAAGGAGGTGGGGTAGCTCTGTTATAAAGGATGATTTCGACATTATTCTGGCTCAGAAAATTAAGCTGTAGAATTAGCTTAGGTGGTGATATTCACAAGCAATGGAAAGAAATCATCAGCGGGAGCAGTTAATTGGCCTCCAACAGTCACTATACTGTAAGTACATTGTACATAATGGGGTCTTGTAAAACAAAAGTACTGCGATAATTGTTTAACTGCAATCTTCACATAGATTGGATGAATCAAGATGACCAAGGTAACTTGGAGAATGAGTTCATAGCATTTTTTTTGGGCAGTTTCCTCAAAAAACGTATTCTGGAGCCAACTAGGGAACTGGCTGTCTTAGACCTGGTAATGTGTACTAAGAAAGGATTAATTACTAATCTCACAGCAAAGGATTCTCTAGTGATCAAAAAATGATAGAATTTCACATTCACTTTAATAGTGAGAAACTTGGGCCTTAAACTTCATGATAGGCAATGGCAGAATTGGCAACAATGAATCGGAAAAATAGGTTTAAAAGTCAAACACGAACTAAATGTTTCCTTAAATGTTTGCCACTGCTTCATAAATGCTATGAATATTTAGTTCACTGTTCATGCATTTTCAAAAATAGCTTGTAATTTTAAGAATTAAAGTTTTAACTGTAGGAAATGGGAATTGAGGGGTAAATCAAATTGGAAAAAAATAAATTTGGTAACTGGAAGTAGAAAACTGCTGGGGAAACTAGATGACAGTAGAAACAAAGCCACACATTGGTGTGCTTCGAATGTTGAATTATGTATAAAAAAAAGTGATGCTACATGCTCTTGATCTTAATGTGTGCAACATTCACAAATTGGATGTTCTAAAGGCATAAATAGATAAAAATAGGTGTGATCTAATAGGTATTACAGAAACATGGCTGCGTGATGAACAGGACTGGGAACTGAATATTCAACAATATTCAACGATGAGGCACGACAAGGGAAAAGAGGTGGATTTATGCTGATAACAAGGGATGGGCTTGGTACATTAGTAAGGGATAATGTCCAATTGGAAGAACAATATGTGGAATCTGTTTGTGTAGAACTAAGAAACAGCAAGTGGCCTCTAAATAACTCCAATCAATAGTTGTGGTAGTTTAGGACGTGATATAACTGAAGAGGTGAAAGAAGTATGTAATATCATATTCAATCTTAATGTAGACAGGGTAAACAGTTAAAACTGTAGAATGTGTTAGGGATGGTTTCCTACTGCAATATGTTGAGGAGCTGACTAGAGTACAAGGCTGTTTTACATCTAGTAATGTAAAAGGGCCAATTAATGTTTTTGTAGAAGGACCTTTAGGGATAAGCAGCTACAATATGTTGGAATTTTACATTCTGTTTGAAAGTGAAGTTGCTCAATCTGAAGTAAGATATTTAAATTTGAAGAAAGGAATTATGAAGACATGATTCATAAATTATTTAAGATAAACTGGGAAAATCTATTAAAAGGCATGACTCTACATCAGCAATGCAAAATCATTTCAAAATTACTACACGGCTCACATTAAAGTATATATTCTTTGATTATTTTATTTTTTAAAACTGTCAACTGGCTGACAAAGGAAGTTAAGGATTGTAAAAGCTCATAAGAAAATGCTTACAAAGTTGCTTATAAAAGCATATGAGGATTGGGAGGTTTTCAGAATACAGCAAATGGAAGGGGAAAGTAGAGTATGAATACAACTTAGCAAGAAATACGAAAGTGGGCTGTAAAAACTCCTATTGGTATGTAAAAAGGAAATGATTCACCAGGACAACTGTGGGTCTGGTATAGAGAGTCAAGAGAATTTATGATTGGGAATAGAGAAATGGCAGCAAAGCTAAATTATTACTTTGTGTGTTTCCACTGAGAAGATATAAAATATCTCCTACAATTAGAGAGGTAACTGTGGAGAACCAGGAGTCCAGTAAAATTACTATTGGTAAGAAGGTTGTACTATGGAAATTAATGGGGTTGAAATTGATAGTTCCCCTGCACCTCATTTATTCTACATGACAGAATGTTGAAGGATTGTTTGATGCATTGGCAATCATCTTCCAAAATTTGAAAGATTTTGGAACGATTCCTGCAGTTTGGAAGTTAGCACTATTTGAGAAGGGAGCAAGAGAGGAAACAGGAAACCACAGACCTGTTAGTGTTACCTCAGTAGTTGGAAAATGATAGAATCTGTTAAAAAGGACTTAGGTGGGGTAGTAATAATCTGATAGGGCAAAATCAACATGTTAGTTAAGTTCTTGTGCATTTTGGAGGGTAATCTGCGTGAAAAATTGCTCATTTGGTCCTTTTTTAAAATATAGAATACTGGGCTAATGCTAAGATTCTTGGTAGTGTAGATGAGCAGAGAGATCTGTGTCCAGGTACATAAATCCTTGAAAGTTGCCACCCAGGTTGATAGGGTTGTTAAGAAGGCATATGGTGTGTTAGCTTTTATTAGTAGAAGGATTGAGTATTTGAACCACGAGATCATGCTGCAGCTGTACAAAACTCTGCGGCCATTTTTGGAGTATTGCGTACAGTTCTGGTCACAGCATTATAGGAAGGATGTGGAAGCTTTGGAAAGAGTTCAGAGGAGATGTACTAGGATGTTGCCTGGTATGGAGGGAAGGAGTTACGAGGAAAGGCTGAGGGAGTTGAGGCTGTTTTCATTAGAGAAGAAGGTTGAGAGGTGACTTAATTGAGACATATAGGTTAATCAGAGGGTTAGATAGGTTTGACAGGGAAAGCCTTTTTCCTCTGATGGCAATGGCTAGCACAAGGGGAAATAGCTTTAAATTGAGGGGTGAGAGATATAGGACAGACATCAGAAGTAATTTTCTTACTCAGCAAGTGGTAGAGGTGTGGAATGCACTGCCCAAAACAGTAGTACATTTGCCAACTTTAAGGGCATTTAACTAGTCATTGGATGGGCATATGGCTGAGAATGGAATAGTGTAGGTTAGATAGACTTCAGATTGGTTCCACAGGTCGGTGCAACATTGAGGGCCGAAGGGCCTGTACTACGTTGTAATGATCTACGTTCTATGTTCCATATTGCTAATAAAATTGATAAAGAGGAGTTGATGTATGTACTGTACTGGGATTTTGAGACTTCTGATAAATTCCCCCACAGGCGGTTGGTTAAATCACATGGGATGGGAGGTAATGACCTGACATGGATTAAGGATTGGCTAACAGACCGAAAACAGACTAGGAATAAATAGGTCAATCTCACATTGGCAGGCTGTGACTAATGAGGTACAGCAAGAATCAGTAATTAGGCCCCAGCTGTTCACAATATAGATCAATAGATTTGATGAAGGGATCAAATGTAATGTTTCCAAACTTGCAGATGATACAAAACTAAGAGAGAATGTGTGTGGTGAGGAAGATGTAAAGTGACTTCAGGAGGATCTAGATGGGTTTAGTGAATGGAAAGAACATGACAGACAGACAATATAATGTGGAAGAATGCAAAGTGAACCATTTTGGTAGAAGAAACAGGTGTGCAGATTTTTTTTGAAAGGGAGAGGGTTGTCCTTGTCAATACGTCATTGAAGGCTAACATGCAGGTGCAGCAAGCTGTTAGGAAGGCTAACAGAATGTTAACCTTTTATTGTAAGAGGATTTGACTAGTGAACTCATGGTTCAGTTGTTTTGGAAATTGGTTAGACCATACCTGGAGTAGGATGTATAGTTTTTGCCCTCCTTATTTCAGGAAAGATATTATTGCAATGGCAAGAATGTGATGAAGGTTCACCAGCATTATTCCCAGGATGGTGATACTGTCATTTGTAGGGATTGGGCAAACTACACCTGTATTCTCTTTAGTTCAGAAGAATGAAGGATGAACTCATCAAAACATTCAAAATACTGAAATAGAGAGATTTGATGCAGATAAATGCAAATTGCTAATATTTAAAACTTTCAACTGATGTGCTGACACAAACACATGGAGTACTATTCCTGGAAAAGATCCTAAGAAACCAGTATAAATGTACTGCAGCAAGAGGAGGAGGAATACAAAATCAAAGAATCTGCAGTAATAAACCGGGCAATGGATTATGAATATGATTTCAATTTAAAAGGGTCTAAACCAACACCACAGTAAGTCAGAAAAATGAAATGAGATGTACAAATGGCCTAAGTATTTTGTTGCAGAGAAGGAATTCTGTCATACAACATTTAATATTTTGACTGAATGGTGAGTGTATAATCAGGGGACACAATTTAAAAATAATGACATTGCACTTGGGATCAAGATGAGGAGGTTTTTTTTTAAAAGTAAACTAAGAAATATATAAACAGATAGCAACAGATTAGCTAGAAGTACAAATTAATTCGTTACAGGGTGAGACTGGGGAATTAATGTTGGAATAGCAAAATTGGACTTTAAATAACTGTTTTGTATCAAACTCATGGAAAGCCTCCTAATATTAATGAAAAATCTATGACCAAAAGAAGTGAATGAACAAAAAAAATGACAATCACTGGACAAAATTTGCTACGAACATGAATGGAACTGAAGTCTCATTGATCCGATAGCTTACATTCTAGGGGTTTAAAAGAAGTGGCTGCACAGATTTGTAGTTGCTTCAGTTGTAGTATACCAAGATATCTTAATTCTAGGAAGTTCTGAAGCAATTGGGAAACAGCAACAGTAACACTTTTTCCTTTGAAAAACAATTGTGACAAAGGCAGCAAAGTGTGGCCAGTTAAGCCAAAATCTGCCTTAGAAAATTGTTGGGATCTATTGTTAATTACATAGTATCCGCAAGTTAAGAAAATCATAATACAATTGGAAGATCCAGCATGGTTTTATTGATGTGATATCATAATTGATGTATTTATTAAACCTCTTTGAGGATGTAACAAACAGGATAAATGAGCAAAACCAGTAAATGAACCGTGGCACTGAATGACATAAGGTCGGATGATGTGGAGTCTGTGTGGGTGGAAATGAGGAACCACAAAGGCAAAAAAAACCATAATGGGAGTTATGTACAGACCTCCTAACAGTGGTCAGGGCCAGAGGAGCAACATGTACTGGGAAATAGAAAAGGCATGTCCGAAAGGCAAGGTCACGGTGATCGTGGGGGACTTCAATATGCAGATGGACTGGGTAAATAATGTTGCCAGTGGATCCAAAGAAAGGGAATTCTTGGAATGCTTGCAGGATGGCTTTTTGGAACATCTTGTTATGGCGCCCACAAGGGAACAGGCTATTTTAGACATAGTGCTATGTAATGAACCAGACTTTATAAAAGATCTTAAAGTAAGGGAACACTTAGGAAGCAGTGACCATTAATATGGTAGAGTTCAGTCTGTAGTTTGAAAGAGAGAAGGCAAAATCGGATGTAAAGGTGTTACAGTTAAATAAAGGTAATTATGAGGGCATGAGAGAGGAACTGTCAAAAGTCGACTGGAAGCAGAGCCTAGCAGGGAGGACAGTAGAGCAAAATTGGCAGGAGTTTGTGGGTATAATTGAGGACACAGTACAGAGGTTCATCCCCAAGAAAAGAAAGATTATCCGGGGAGGGATTAGACAGCCATGGCTGACAAAGGAAGTCAGGAAATGTATCAAAGAAAAAGAGAGATCCTACAAAGTGGCCAAGAGCACTGGGAAATCAGATGATTGGGAAGGCTGCAAAAACAAACAGAGGATAACAAAGAGAGAGAAAAGGAAGGAGAGGATCAAATATGAAGGTAGGCTAGCCAGTAATATTAGAAATGATAGTAAAAGTTTCTTTCAATACATAAGAAAAAAACGACAGGCAAAAGTAAACATCAGGCCACTTCAAACTGATGCTGGAAGGCGAGTGATGGGAGATAAGGAAACAGCTGGAGAACTTAAGTACTTTGCATCAGTTTTCACAGTGGAAGACATGAGTAATATCCCAACAATTAAAGGGAGTCAGGGGGCTGAGTTGAGTATGGTTGCCATTACAAAAGAGAGTGCTAGGAAAGCTGAAAGGTCTTAAAATTGACAAATCTCCTGGCCCCGATGGGCTACATTCTAGAGTTCTGAGGGAGGTGGCTGAGGAAATAGCAGAGGCATTGGTTGAGATCTTTCAAAAGTCACTGGAGTCATGGAAAGTCCCGAATGATTGGAAGACCGCTGTTGTAACCCCCTTGTTCAAGAAAGGATCAAGACAAAAGATGGAAAATTATAGGCCAATTAGCCTAACCT
>NC_057712.1:37551154-37617923 GCF_004010195.1 Chiloscyllium plagiosum
CTGGATGAAGGGACTGGGGGCATTCTAGCGAAGTTTGCCGATGATACGAAGATAGGTGGACAGGCAGGTAGTACTGAGGAAGTGGGGAGGCTGCAGAAGGATCTAGACAGTTTGGGAGAGTGGTCCAGGAAATGGCTGATGAAGTTCAATGTGAGCAAATGCGAGGTCTTGCACTTTGGAAAAAAGAATACAAGCATGGACTACTTTCTAAATGGTGAGAAAATTCGTAAAGCCAAAGTACAAAGGGATCTGGGAATGCTAGTTGAGGATTCTCTAAAGGTAAACATACAGGTTGAATCCGTGATTAAGAAAGCAAATGCAATGTTGTCATTTATCTCAAGAGGGTTGGAATATAAAAGCAGTGATGTGCTACTGAGGCTTTATAAAGCTCTGGTTAGGCCCCATTGGAGTACTGTGTTCAGTTTTGGGCCCCACACCTCAGGAGGGGATATACTGGCACTGTAGTGTGTCCAACGGAGATTCACACGGATGATCCCTGGAATGGTAGGTCTGACATAGGAGGAATGGCTGAGGATACTGGGATTATATTCATTGGAGTTTAGAAGGTTAAGGGGAGATCTAATAGAAACTTACAAGATAATACATGGCTTGGAAAGGGTGGACGCTAAGAAATTGTTTCCATTAGGCGACAAGACTAGGTACCGTGGGCACAGCCTCAGAATTAGAGGGGGTCAATTCGGAACAGAAATGTGGAGATATTTCTTCAGCCAGAGAGTGGTGGGTCTGTGGAATTCATTGCCGCAGAGTGCAGTGGAGGCCGGGACGCTAAATGTCCTCAAGGCAGAGATTGATAAATTCTTGATGTCACAAGGAATTAAGGGCTACGGGGAGAATGCGGGGAAGTGGAGTTGAAATGCCCATCAGCCATGATTAAATGGCGGAGTGGACTCGATGGACCGAATGGCCTTACTTCCACTCCTATGTCTTATGGTCTTATATTTTGATTTCCAAAATGCACTTGATAAGGTGCCACATAGAAGATTACTGCGCAAGTTGGGAATGATAATTTAGCATTGATGCAGGATTGATCAATTATTAGGAAAGGCAGGAGTTAGTAAAAACAGGGCCATTTCAGATTGACAATTTATAACTATTAGGGTATCACAGGGATCAGTTTTGGGATCTCAACCATATGAAGTTGCCATAGTAGCAGAGGACCAAAGGGTGGCTCTCTTGTTAGAGGCAACTGTTGGTGAGTTTCATCTGAAAGTTACCACGCCTCAAGCAGGACCTTCTCAACTACATGCAACCTATATTATACACAGCCCAGCAAATCACCTACTTCGCCATTACCAGCAAGCCAAGGAAACAATCCTCGTTCAATGATGAGTACAAGATCGACACCAAGCATACTTAAAAGTCAGCTGTCAACATGGTGAACCAAAATGACTGGAAGATTCCTGAAGAAGGGCTCAAGCCCGAAACATCGATTCTCCTGCTCCTTGGATGCCGCCTGACCTCCTGCGCTTGTCCAGCAACACATTTTCAGCTCTTGCCTGGAAGATAAACTGTGAAAGTGGTAAGCAGTAGCATGACTCTGCAATTCCACGATCAACCAATCGGATGTAAAGTCTGCAGCTCTGCCACATTTCGTCATGAATGATGGTCAATAGTTAATCAATGAATCAGGAAGAGATGACACAAAAATATCCCATCCTCAGTGTAGGTGCCTGGTAGATCAGTGCAAAAGACCATCTTCAGCAAGAAATGAGAGTGGATGATCCACTTTCTTCTGATGTCTCCAGCATCGTAGACCCCAGGTATTAGCAAGGTCGATGCCTCCTTGTGATATCAAGAAATGGCTAAATACACTGGCTACTGCAAAGGCTATGCATCCTGACAATATTCCATCAATATTATTGTTCCAGCTTTATTTGTGGCCCCAGCCAAGCTGTTTCAGTACAGCTACAAAACTGACATACACCAGGAGATATGAAAATTGCCTAGGTATGATCTGTTTTCAAAAAGCAGTACAGTTCCAGCATTGACAATTACCGCACCATCAGTCCACTGATTGAAGGGGCCATTGGCAGTGCTAATGTTGTGAGACATACATGGCAGTAATTTGATCACTGCTGTTGCCAGAGCCATTAAGTTCCTGACTTCATTACAGCCTTGATTCAATCATAGACAAACGAGCTGAACACGGGTGGGAAATGTTGGGCTCTCACTTAGCAGAAAGCAACATGCTTATGGTTAATGGAGATCAATAACTGTCAGTCATGGAACATTACTGCAGGAGTTCCTCAGGATAGTGACCTAGACTGAAACATCATCAGCTGTTTCATCAATCACCTCCCTCCGTCATGAAGTGAGAAGTGGGATGTTTGCTAAAGATTGCACAATGTTCATCACCATTAAATTACTCCTTAGATACTGAGCAGCCAGTGTTCACATGCAGCAAGAACTGGACAGTATTCAAGCTTAGTGAGTAACATTTGTGTGGTAATGATTATCTCCAATATCCTGGTGTTACTGTTGACTAGGAAATGAATGGACTAGTTACAAGAGCAGTTCAGAGGGTAGGAATCCTGCAGAAAGTAATTCATGAGTCCCCAAAACCTGTCCACTGTCTACAAAGGCACATGTCAGGAATGTGATAATCCTCACTTTGCCTTGAAGAGTGCGGTTTCAATAATTCTGTAAAATAATTTGTAGATGATAGACATTGCTGCCACTGTGCAGCAGCGGTGGTAGTAGTGAATATACAACGCTCTAAATGAATCTCCATTCGAATCACCCTCACCCTCCCCTCTTTCCACCTATCGTATTCCCAGCCCGCTTGGCACACCAGCCTCATTCCTGAAGAAGGGCTTATGCCCGAAAGGTCAATTCTCCTGCTTCTCGGATGCTGCCTGGCCTGCTGCGCTTTTCCAGCACCACACTTTTCAACTAAAAGTTTTGAAGCATGGTGTTCTCAGATTGCTCCAAAATCGGGTCAATCACGTATTCAAGGAGTTTGAAGGGCAAGGGGGTTTGGCAATGGGAACAATTGTTTGCAAGGAGAGAAGGGTGTTAAGCAGGTACATTTTTAAGAGGAGTAGGGATGGTAGCTGATTTGAGGCAGCTGAAGGTGGTTGGGGGAAGTGGTAGAGTAATCGAAGCTCAGATATAGCGATTAAGAAGCCTATGAGCTCCTTGTACTTAGTGTTGGAACTGAGTTTGGAGGATCAAGAGAAGATTGATTGAAAAGATGATTTTTAGTCCAGAGAAGTCATGGTTATCTCTGCTTCTAAAGATACTTCTGGAATTGTGCCTGGTGTGGTTAAGGTCGGGCAGGATCTGATACTGCTTAATGTGGTTCATCCAGTTGTGGTAGTAAAAGACTGAAATAGTTGTTGCTGTAAATATTCTAGTTGGTCCCCTTTGGAAGATAATCAAGATAACTTGAGAATAACAGTTTCAATGGGGACAAGGGAATTTGGTTGAGATGAATAGAATGTTTTGGCAGATGCAAAACTCTTGGAAAGAGGTTTTACCCAGAGTGACAAAAAAGAAAAGGGGTTGGGAGAAAATGGGGATATTATAGCCAAGGAGTACAAAAACACAATCAAGGCATGGTTAGCAAGTTGGCAAAAGACACCAAAATTAGTGGTAGTGGATGACAAAGAAGGTTGTCTAAGATTAAAAGAGACATTTGACTCAACTGATCAATGTGCTGAAGAGTGACAGGTTTCTGGCACAAGATAGCCGTGGAGTAACAGGGCTGTGTGCAGGCTCTTGCCCAGAGCCCATCACTCCCATCTGCTTTCCTCCTTTGTTTTACTTTTGCTTCTGCTGTTTTCTTTCGCTTTATTTTCCTTTTTCTTTTGGCTTTTTTTTTAACCTCTTCTGTGGCGGGTTGGTCAGTAGCACTGGCGTGGCAGCCCAAAAGGGCAGCATGCAGAGTGGCAGATGTGGCTTCTTCTGGCAATTGGAGGCAGTGGTAGTGAGGGTGTTCTCTTGCCATTCCGCATCTGCAGCAGTGGCAGTAAGTGTGTTCTCCTGGCATTCAGGGCCAGCAACAGCAAAGCTCATCCAGTCGTTCAGGATGGTGGCAATGGATTCTTCAAAATGGCAGCACCAGCAAGGCAACATTTGTAATCTAAGTGGGACCCGTGGCCTGGCCTGGCAGCAGAACCAGTGACTTTTGGTTGCGGAGTGAGTGTGGGTTCAGTGGCGTTAGTGATGTGGGCTCTGTGGCGAAGAGAACATAGCTAAAGTGGGGCATAGGAGTCTGGCGCAGATAGGAGTGAGGCCGTGGACAACTCCCTTGAGGCTAGGTGCCGCAATGGACAGGGTTGGAAAGACTGATATTTTGAACCTTTAACTTTATTTTTCTAATTTTTCTCCTATGACCTATAATGCTGGATTATTTATTTCTTTACTGTCTTTTGTTTCCTAAAACTTTGATCCTGAATGTGTGTATCTAGGTACTTTTGTACCTAAGATGTCGCTGTAATGTGGTAATTGTAAACGTTTTACTGTATTCGTTTGAATACATGTGACAATAAAGCTAAAGCTATTTCCGATGGAGTTTAATTTGAATAAATGCAAGATATTACATTTTCGTAAAACAAACAAGGGTAGGACTTACACAATTAAAAGTAGGGCCTTGGGTAGTGTTGTGAAACAGAGATCTGGGCGTTCAGATACTTAATTCTTCAAAATTTGCATCGCTTATCGATAGTGTGGTTAAGAAGATGTTTAGCACACTTGCCTTCATTCTCTTTTAGACCTTTTGAGTAGATGAATGTTATGATGCTGTTATGTTGAAGTGGCACATGTTGTTGTTAAGGCCTTTTCTGGAGTGCTACATCCAGTTCTGGTCACCACATTGTAGCAAGGATATTAAGCTAGAGAGGTTCAGAAGAGGTTTATCAGGATGTTGCTGGAAATGAAGGATTTTAGTTGTAAGGAGAAGCTGGATAGGCTGGGATTTTTTCATGGAGCATAGAAGGCTGAGGGGTGATCTTCTAGAGGTTTACAAAATCATGAATATAAATAAAGTAAATGACAGGTGTCTTTTCCTTAAGGTGGGAATTTTAACAATGGGAGGCATTTTTTTATGGTGAGGGGAGAAAGATTTGAAAAGACATGAGGGGAAATTTTTTTTTCACACAGTGGTATATATGTGGAATGAACGTTCAGAGGAAGTGTTCGATGCTGGTATAGTTACAATGTCTGAAAGGCATTTAAATAATTACACAAATAAGAAATGTTTGGAGGGATATGGGCCAAGCACAGGCAGGTGAGAGTAGTTTAGTTTGGGAATATGGTTCGCATGGACTGGTTGGACCGAAGCATCTATTTCCGTGCAGTGTGACTATGATTCTAAATGGCCTCACTTGTGATTGACTCAATGGAGATTTCAAGGCTTTACATGGACAAAACTTTGCAATGCAACTGGACTGTAATTCCTTCAGAATGTACATTTATGCCATATTGTTTGCAATGATATAAAATATGGCTTTCTGTCACAGTTAACAAGAAATTATTCAGGATATATATTAAGTCTTTTAAACTTTTTAAACATGGTTCTGCTTAGATCAATGAAAGTGTTGCTCTATCTATAAAGCTGTTATGTCAGCAATCAAATGCTTTGCTTTCTTTCATAATATCTCTTTCTTGCCTTAAAGTCTTGTCATACCCATCTCATGAAATGAATTTAGGATGAATTTATTGTGAAAAAAGTATGTTTTAATTTTGAGGTAGCCTAGTACAGTGATTAAATTTCTGCCATACAAATGCAGAATATAGCTTTGTAATAAAGTTTATATTTGAGTTACTTGTACCTAGCTCAGTAATGCATTTTATTACAATAGGAAGAAATCACTGATCTTAAAGAACGACTGGCAGTATTGGAAGCTAAAGACCATCAACTGCGTTTAGAAATAGAAGAAGAAACCAGACTTGTACAGTCATATGATTATGAACTTCCTTCTTTATTGACTCTCTCAGCGAATGAATTACAAGATCTGAATAAGACACTGAAAGATGTCCTGCCGTTAAGAAATAAAATCCTGTTCAATTCAAAGCTTCCTGAAGATATGAAGAGGTAAAAGAGTATTTAAGTGTTACTTGATAGTCAAGTGGCCTTGCAATACGATACATGGTATACCCGATACATGGTTTAAAGAAAAGCTTGTATGTAATACAATGACTTTTCAAATATCCCACAGCATTTGCAAAGATTTACAAATAGCTGATTAATCTACCTTTAGTGCTATTGGTTGGTGGAGAATTGTTGCTGAGGAAGCTGGAGAATTTCCTTTCTTTACTTTGAATAGAACTCTTAAATCTACAACATCCACCTGATTCATGAAGCAGGTATAAAGGGCCAAAACTTAATATTCAATGTAAAATAGTCTGTTATTCATGTAAAAGGGCATTTTGAAATTTGTTTAAAAATTGCTGTTGAGATGAAGCCAATTGAGCATTTTAATACCGGTATTTGAAGGATGGGTTGACTTCCAATTACTTTTTTTCTTGTGTCAGTAGAAATATACCGACTTTTGAATTAGTAAATTTATGAAATACGCTATGTAGTTATAGACTAGACTTTCATACATAACTTGAAGTTCATCTTGTCTGGTCATGTCATATACTTAGTCACGTTGCAAGATGAATTCCTGGGTTAGAATATTCTGTCTTTCCCATCATCATATGGCAAACAACTATTTCACTGATGCTTGTAATTTCCAAACCAAAATTGTTGTTTTCCTCACATCATTCACCTCTTGCCATTACTTTCCTTTGGCATGGACATTGTCTAGCTATAAAACTAAAGATTTAAAAGCAAATGGTTTGGGATTATTTGGGATAATTAAAGACGTCAATCAGATTTCTGTTTCAACTGTTAAGCTTATGTAAATATGATTTGCTTGTTTGTTTGTTTCAATAATACTTGAGTCGCGCTGGGGTGGGGGCATTTGTCCAATCCGGGCCCGTGCACTACTACACGGTGGACCCACTCAACCCGCACCCAGCCTATCTCAACCTCCAGCCTTAGAAACTGTGGGAGCCATTGCTCCAGATAGTTGACGAGGTGGCCTCCTCCTTCCCGTTCGGGAAGCCCCAGCAACTGGATATTCTTCCGAAGACCCCTGTTTTCGAGGTTGTTGACCTGCTCCTCCAAGGCCCGCAGTCGACGTTCCAGGGCCTGAACTCGGCCCGATGAGGATTCAGCTGCGGTCTCGGAAGCTATGGTTCGTTGCTCCGCCTCAGCTTCTTTCCCCCCCCCCCCCCCCCCCCCCCCCCCCCCCCCCCCCCCCCCCCCCCCCCAAACACGCTGCCCAAGACTCTGAATCTCCAAGTCATGCCTCTGCAGCATGACGAACATCGATGCCCACCTGGCCTGGGTCTCCACCATTGACACGTTGATCCTCTCTGAGTTTTATAAACTCCAAGGTAAAATTCTGCTGTGCAAGTGAGTCCTCTTGGGAGGCCATGGAGGCCGACTCCGCGGGTATGTCCGTTGCTGGGGTCGGTGGGTGGGGGGGGCTGTTATGAACTCCGTGGTCCTTTCCCCTTTCTCATTTCGAAACTGCACCAAACTGTTCAGAACAGTTAGGAAAAAACTGTTCTTAACAAATTAAACAGTGAAGGGAGGGTGAGTACCCCACTTTGTCTGGGTTATGGCACAGAACTCAGCAAAAGTAGATTTGGTTGCTGCCATCTTGAATCAAGGACACTCACTCTCCCCTCACCTCTGGAAAAATAATGATAAAGATGCATAATGTTTGATTTTGAAACACAGTTTTGTTACCAAGATTCATAAAGGTTGTGATTTGTTTCTGTCGGGGCCAATCTTTTGAAGTTAGGTTTTAAGCTTGTGTAACTGTTATCAAAGGAGAATTACGCAATTCTAACTAATTGTTTATGATAGGATGTGGCAATCGTTTTTAGTGTTTATACATCATGAAGAGTCAGAAGTTGCTAACCTGTTCAGTGACGCCCATTTGGGTTTTGCGAAGGTCACACAGCTCCTGATCTCATTATAGCCTTGCTTCAAACATGGACAGAGCTGAAAATGTGTTGCTGGAACAGCGCAGCAGGTCCGGCAGCATCCAGGGAACAGGAGAATCGACGTTTCGGGCATATGCCCGAAACGTCGATTCTCCTGTTCCCTGGATGCTGCCTGACCTGCTGTGCTGTTCCAGTAACACATTTTCAGCTCTGATCTCCAGCATCTGTAGACCTCACTTTCTCTTCAAACATGGACAAATGAGCTGAATTCCAGAGGTGAGGGGAGAGTGAGAGTCCTTGACATAAAGACTGCATTTGACTAAGGCATCAAAGAGCCCTGGCAAAACTGGAATTAATGGGTATCAGGGCGCAAACATTCTGCTGATTTAGAGTCATATGTGGCACAAAGGAAGATAGTTGTGAAGGGTCAGTCATCGCAGCTCCAGGGCATCTCTGCAGGAGTCCCTCAGGGTAGTATCCTAGGCCCAACTATCGTCAGCTGCTTCATTAATGACCTTCCCACTGTCGTAAGGTCAGAAGAGGTTATGTTCACTGATGATTGCACATTGTTCAGCACCATTCACCACCACTCTGATACTGAAGCAGTCTGTGCTCAAATGCAACAAGATTGCGACAATATCCAGGCTTGGGCCGACAAGTGGCAAGTAACATTCGCTTCGCAGAAATGTCAGATAATGACCATCACCATAAGAGACACACTAACCACTGCCCCTTAACATTCAATGGTATTACCATCACTAAATCCACCACTATCAACATCCTTGGGGTTACTATTGACTAGAAACTCAACTGGACTCCCCACATAAACACAGTAGCTACAAGAGCAGGTCAGAGACTAGGGATACAGCAGCAAGTGGCCAGGTGTTACATTTGGAGGTAGGTGAGCACTTTGGTGATCATGACCACAATTCGGTTATGTTTTCTTTAGTGATGGAAAGGGATAGGTATGTACAGCAGGCCAAGAATTACAGCTGGGGGAAAGGCAATTACAATGCGATTAGGCAAGATTTAGAATGCTTACGATGGGGAAGGAAACTGCAGAGAATGAGCACAATTGAAATGAGGAGCTTATTCAAGGAACAGCTACTGCATGTCCTTGATAAGTATGTACCTGTCAGGCAGGGAGGAAGTGGTCGAGCGAGGGAGCTGTGGTTTACTAAAGTTGAATGTCTTGTCAAGGGAAAGAAGGCGGCTTATTTTAGGATGAGACATGAAGGCTCAGTTAGGATGCTTGAGAGTTACAAGTTAGCCAGGAAAGACCTAAAGAGAGAGCTAAGAAGAGCCAGGAGGAGATGAGAACTCATTGGCAGATAGGATCAAGGAAAATTCTAAAACTTTCAATAGGTATATTTTGTGCAATATCAGGAATGAAAGAATGGCTCTAATCTTTCGAGAGTCAATCAAGGATAGTAGTGAGAAGTTGTGCATGGAGTCAGAGGAGATGGGGAAAGTGCTAAATGAATATTTTTCATCAGTATTCACACTGGTAAAAGACAGTGTTGTCAAGGAGAATATTGAGATACCGGCTACTAGACTAGACGGGATTGAGGTTCACAAGGAGGTGTTACCAATTCTGGAAAGTGTGAAAATAGATGAATCTCCTGGGCCGGATGGGATTTATCCTAGGATTCTCTCGGAAGCCACAGAGGAGATTGCCGAACCTTGGGCTTTTACCTTTATGTCGTCATTGTCAACAGGAATAGTGCCCGAAGACTGGAGGATAGCAAATGTTGTCCCCTTGTTCAAGAAGGGGAGTAGAGACAACCCTGGTAATTATAGAACAGTGAATATTACTTCAGTTGTGGGTAAATGTTGGAAAAGGATTATAAAAGATATGATTATAAATCCTCCAGAGAGGAATAAGTTGAATAGGTTTTGGTAAGGGTAGATCATGCCTTATTGAGTTCTTTGAGAAGGTGACTAAACAGGTGGATTAGGGTGAAGAGGTTGATATGGTGTATATGGATTTCAATAAGGCATTTGATAAGGTTCCTTATGGTAGGCTATTGCACAAAATATGGAGGCATGGGATTGAGGGTGATTTAGCGGCTTGGGTCAGAAATTGGCTAGCTGAAAGAAGACAGAGGGTGGTTGATGTGAAATGTTCAACCTGGAGTTCAGTTACTAGTGGTGTACCGCAATTATCTACTTTGGGGCCACTATTGTTTGTCTTTTTTATAAATTACTTGGATGAGGGCATCGAAGAATGGGTTAGTAAATTTGTGGATGACACTATGGTCACTGGAGTTGTGGATAGTGTTGAAGGATATTGCAGGTTACAGGGGGACATAGATAAGCTGCAGAGCTGGGCTGTGAGGTGGCAAATGGAGTTTAATTTGGGAAAATGTGAGGTGATTCACTTTGGAAGGAGCAGCACGAATAAAGAGGACTGGGTTATGAATAAGAGTCACGAGGTCATGCTGCAGCTGTACAAAATTCTGGTCTGGTTGTACTTGGAGTATTGTGTACAGTTCTGGTCACCCCGTAATAGGAAGGATGTTGAAGATTTGGAAAGGGTGCAGAGGAGATTCACTAGGATGTTGCCTGGTATGGAGGGACGATGTTATGAGGAATGGCTGAAGAACTTGAGGTAGTTTTCATTAGAGAGAAGGTTGGGATATGACTTAATTGAGACATAAAAGATAATCAGAGAGTTAGATAGGATGGACAGTGAGAGCCTTTTTCCTCTGATGGTGATGCCTAGCACAAGGGACATAGCTTTAAATTGAGGGATGACAGATATAGGACAGGTATCAGAAGTAATTTTTTTGGTTGAGAGTATGAGGGGTGTGGAATACACTGCCTGCAACAATAGTAGACTCACCAACTTTAAGAGTATTTAAATGGTCATTGGATAAACATGTGTATGAAAATGGATTGTATAGGAAAGATAGACTTCAGATTTCATTGCACAGTTCAGTGCAACATCAAGGGCCTGTACTGAGCTGTAATGTTCTATGAGTAACTCACCTCCTGACACCGTGTGGGTGGCACAGTGGTTAGCACTGCTGCCTCACAGCGCCAGAGACCCGGGTTCAATTCCCGCCTCAGGCGACTGACTGACTGTGTGGAGTTTGCACGTTCTCCCCGTGTCTGCGTGGGTTTCCTCCAGGTGCTCCGGTTTCCTCCCACAGTCCAAAGATGTGCAGGTTAGGTGAATTGGCCATGCTAAATTGCCCGTAGTGTTAGGTAAGGGGTAAATGTAGGGGTATGGGTGGGTTGCGCTTCGGCGGGGCGGTGTGGACTTGATGGGCTGAAGGGCCTGTTTCCACACTGTAAGTAATCTAATCTAAACCCTGAAGTCTGTCTGCCGTCTACAAGGCACAAGTCAGGAGTGTGATGGAATGCTCCCCACTTGCCTGAATCCAGGACAAAGCAACCTGCTTGATTGGCATCACATCAAAAACATTCAATCCCTCCACCACCAGTGTTCAGTTGCAGCATTGTGTACTGTCTACGAGATGCACTGCAGAAATTCACCAAACATGCTTAGACAGCACCTTCCAAACCCATTACCAATTCGATCTAGACGACAAGGACAGCAGGTACTTGGGAACATCACCACTTGCAAGTTCCCCTCCAAGTCACTCACCACCCTGACTTGGAAATATACCACTGGTTCCTTCACAGTCATTGGGTCAAAATCTGGAATTCCCACCCATGGCAAGTGGACTGCAGCTTCACCACCTTCTCAAGGGCAAATAGGGATGAGCTATCAATGCTGGCCAGCCAGTGACACCCAAGTTCCAGAAATGAATAAAACAAAAAAAATCTGATTTTTGCATACATGCAAAACAAGATTTTTTTTTGACATATTCTAAGAATAATTTGTAAATTGAAATTAACTATTATTTTTGGTGAGAGTTGACTGAAGACATAGTACTGCCAATTGTTCAACTGATACAGATGAATGACTTTATTACACTGCTTACAAAAAGTTTTTGATTTTAAAACCTATGCACGTTATTGTCCCAAAAATCTTTTCCTTCTCATTTTACTCTTTTCACCAAAATACTTTTAGTTATAAATATATTTTTCCTAGTGATAAATACTTCGGCTTCTTGTGTTTTGAAAGTATTGGAATCAAGGAGCATGTTAGAAGTTTTCATGGATGATTGACATCCTGTAATAGTAATTGCATAAACCTGTTTTTTAGGCTGCATCTGAAAGAACAGTCACTAATTATGGCTATTAAGACAGCTGCTACAAAGGTAAGCGCAATATTAAGAAAATCCTCACCATCCATAATTTTAGTGTTTGACCCTAACTGATTAAGATTCCTCTCAAATAATTACTGTTCTATTTACTTGCATCTTCTTTAGCCCTATTATTTCATAGTATTTTTCATTGCATCCTTAAGAATGTCATTCGATTTTTTAAAATAAAAAATGGAAACCACTTTTTACATATGTGGATAAATAGAACAGAGAAAGATGATAGTTGCACCTGTTGTGCCTTATTAATCCAGACATGCAAACCTGCAAATAAATTTGTGGATTGAAGTAATCTTCCTAGTGGGACCCAGTTTGAAATATGTGTGTGGCTCTGGGCATTTCTTAAAAAGACATTGATATGTTGGAGACATTAAAAAGAACAGTACAAGTTCATTCTGCTATAACGCGAGCTTCGTTAATGCAAATTCGCTATAATGAGATTGATGAATTGGGGACCCTGTTTCTGAAGGGTGAAGTTTTAAACCTTCTATTGGTTATATTGCTTATAACGCGATTCTGGCCTCATTGCTTTAAATGGTGCTGCTATTACACCATTTTCTTAACACGCGATTGCATGAGAATGGAACTATTGCATTATAGTAGAACCAACTGAAGATATATTTTTGTCTTATTCTTTTATGTGATTTAGTCATCCAAGGCAAGGATAGCATTTATTGCTCCAATTGTTCTTGAACTGAGTGGATTGCTATTGCATTTCAGCAAGCATTACTGTAGTCCAGACCAGATAAGAATATCTGACCCTACTAAAAAGGACATTAGTGAACCAGATGGATTTTTCGAACAATAAATAATAACAAACAGTCTGAAGATCCCCAGTTTATTATGATTCCAGAAAGGCTACCAAAGTGTCACACTTTCAAACCAGGAGGCTCCCCTTCTTTATTCACCCGTCCCCTTAGTTGGTCACAACAAGTTTGTTTGATTTTGAAAGGATACCTTTCTCCTAAACCACAGAAATGTATGTTTTAAATTATTGAACTAGACTGGCCTGAGTTAATGAAAGAGTGAGTTTAAAGGTTATTGTTATGACATGGAGACAGGTGGCTGAACCAGATCAGCCTTTCTACCTCTGTATTCATAACACAGTAAAATTAGTCCATTGAAGACTCCCAAATAGTCATTCCATTGGTTCCTAACCAGTCTTTTGAATAACCAATCACAGACTTTGTGAATTTCTGCACACTGATTTTGTACTTTAAATAAAAGACTTAAAAATCTATTAAATACAAAACGTTAGCATAGAGAGAATTAAAAAAAATTAATGTCTGTGCTTTAAACCCAAAACATTTGTTTCCAGCCCCTATTCACACAAAAAACAGACAGGAAGTTAAGGGATAAAGAAATAAAAGAAAATAACAAAACTGGCCAGATTACTTCAGTGTCTTTCATGGTGAATAACTGTGAACTCCTTGAATGCTCTTCTAAAACATTCAGTAAGATCACCTTCTAAGTTTGCCCAGGCAAAGGCAGCAATATTTCAGATTTTCTACTCTTTGGCCTTCTGGAAGGTAGTTCAAAAAGCAACTTTTATTCTGGTTCCACTCAAATTGACATTTCTGGGAGAGTTGGTCAGTCTAAGGCCATTTAATGACTGCCATCTGCTTGAACTTTGGGTTCCCTCTGACTTTCCAGAACCAATTCCTTGGTATGGGACTTCATTCTTTTATGTCTTCATTAATAGCCAAATTCTGCTATCTGTTCTTCCTGGGGTTGACTATGTCTGTTAGAACCTTTCTAATCCAGTCTCCATCTGCAGTTAGCTTCCAGGTCTGGCCTCTCAAACAAAGCATGTTTGGGTCTCTTCTTCTTTTTCTGTTAACAAAAGTCTGTCTCAAAGTCCACCAGTCATTTCCAGCTCCTAATTCAAAATTGATAGAATGCACACTGAATTTTCATAATTTTAACAGTTACTAAATGTGAGAATGCAATACATGCACACAGATTTGAAATGAGAGATTAGTCTTAAAAAGCCAACATTTTTAAAAAAATCAGTCTCTGAAGAATAAACTGAGACATTATATCATTCTGGTTGTATGATACCAGTAGGGCTGATATTGGTAAGTGAGTCACAGGCTTTGAGATGTTTGGCTGTGTAGGCCAGCTGAGAAGCCTTTGTCTTGTTTTCTTTTGACTGAAATTTCACTTGCTGTTTTAGTTTACAGCGAAGAGGGAGAATAACATTCCTTCACTTTTGCCTGTAGTGAGGGATGACTGGTGGCCTTTTCATCTGTTACCTTACAGCACAGATTGAATTAAAATGAGAGAAAACTAGCAGGAAATATAAAAACAGATAGTAAAATTTCTATAAGTATTTAAGAAAGAAAGAATTAACTAAAGTGAGAACTGGTCCTTTAGAACCTGAGCCTGGAGAATTAATAATTGAAAACACGCAAATGATAGAAGCATTGAAATGGTGTCCACTGTAGAAGACACAAAAAAACATGAATACTTAAAAATCAAGAGGAGAAAGTGAGTGAGGAACTTGAAACAACCACAATTACTGGGGAAAGGGTTATTTGGAAGACTGTTGGAACCAAATGCATATCCCTTAGACCAGGGCTATGAAGAGAAATCATCGTCCCTGATGGTTTTCTGGGCCCCTTATCCCCACCTCATTAACCTTCCCTGTTGTACTTTCATGAATCCAGAATTGTGAACTGTAGTCAGAGAGATTGAACTGTTTTACATAGATTTAGCAAACATTATTTGGTTTTTGTACTCTATTTCTCGATTTAGGAGTCCCATTGATTTTACAACCACTGATTTGTTGCACCATTACATACAATTACCTATATTTCATATGCAACCAGCTCCTTTTCATTGCACCTGGACCTGTGCAATTTCTGAACAACATCTAAAAAAAAATTGAATCTCATAAGCACTGTAAGCAGCAATCCCATGTGTGAATATGAATATCCTGAACATGTTCTATTAAAAATTGCAAAACCTTCCAACACAAATCTATTGTATAAATAGAAAAGTCAGGAAATGTGCAGTAAGCCAGATAGCATCTGTGGAAAAAGGAACCGTTTTAATACTTCATGTCTCCAATCTTCATGGATTCTGATGAAACATCTCTGCGCTGGCCTCTGCTTCTCTGTGCACTGATACCTGCAGGCACGCTGGACATTTCCAATGCTTCCTGTTTCTTTTGGGGAAAAACTATCATCTTTTGCCGGCCCTCAAACAACAATGAGACTTCTTGTGAGTCTCTCATTCTGCTTCGTCAGAAAACCAAGCAGCAGCTGCCCTGAGTTGTGATCTACCATAACAGTAAACGTACTTTTTTTTTGTAAAAAAAGTCATTACGAAGTAAAGCAGTGAAGTTGGTAAGCAAAAAACATGCCAAGACAACAAATGAATGGTTTAAAAAAATATGAAATTAATTTTTAAAAAACCATTAAAAAGTACCAAGGAGCCTATCTAACTAATAAACTCATGTTTGCTGTTTTGCTTTATAAGCAGCATTAGGGAGGCCAGACCAGGGCCCCAAATCCTGATCACCAAAGTGGGAGGGGGAATGGACCCATACTAAGGAGTTGGGTTTAATTAACACCATTGCATTCACCTTTGGTAGCACACACATCAAGCTAATCTTGGTAGAACTCCTCTGGAACTGAGGATTAAAATCAGGTTGCTTTTCAGCCTGAGTTTTGCTCCACTTCTGACCTGGAGTATGAATAGATTTCTGGGGGTGGAGGGAAGGGATGTGTATGTCTGTGTCTGTCTTCATTAGCAACCTGTGTTTGTGTCCAACTCACTCCCAGTCTGTTAGTTCACACACGCTCTCACATTCAGTGACTCTCACTTGTGCCATTCAGTTGAGTGGATATACGCCTGATCAGAAGTTGCCTGGCCCAGTGCCAGTCATCATTAAGCAGCAACTTATTTTTGATTTTTGGTTTATTTTGATTTGAAATTGTGTGCATATAGCCAGTTCAAATGAAAAAAATAAATTAGCAAGGATAATTGAACTGAAAATAAAATTACTAAGAATTCATGCTTACCACACACGCATGTAGCAATGATATTTGACTTTAGTGGTCAAAACGGAGAACATATTATCAATTGTACAGGAAGCTAATAATAAATCTAAAGACCTAATTAAGAAATTAATCATGCAATCAGTATTAATGTGACTTATGGTCATAATTAAGGTATTGTGAACAACACAGAAATAAGAGTAATGGTAATGGCCTGTTAGTCATGTTTACTAATGCTTTCCTTCTGTGTGGCTTGAAGTTTAATGAAGAGTTGATTATCTCAGAGGATATTGATGAAATACTCTAACTGTCTTCTGTGACAGTCCAAATATACCATATATCAACACAAATACAAAAGGTATTGTTACTGTGTGGTTATATCACCTAATAATAAGTTAGCTGGTTTAAAAAGAAGTGCACCTTGAGAAAATCTGATGTGGGACCTTTAATAAAATAATTATTTTAGATTAGATTTAGATTAGATTCCCTACAATGTGGAAACAGGTCCTTCGGCCCAACCAGTCCACACTGACCCTCCGAAGAGTAACCCACCCAGACCCATTTCCCTAATGCACCTAACACTTTGGGCAATTTAGCATGGACATGACCTGCACATATTTGGACTGTGGGAGGAAACCGGAGCATCCGGAGGAAACCCATGCAGACGCTGGGAGAATGTGCAAACTCTACACAGACAGTTGCCCGAGGCTGGAATCGAACCTGGGACCCTGGTGCTGTGAGGCAGCAGTGCTAACCACTGAGCCACCGTGCCACCCTCACGCCACTCTGTCCCCCTAACTCTGAAGGTTTCTTGTGAGAGGTATAACGATGCCCAAACCCAGACCTCTAGAAGGCACAGGCCTAAGTGGTTAGCACTGTATACTTCCCTCCTTCTCGGAACCCCTTCCTGGTACTTATGGCTTTTATACTAGGGTCTGAAAAGAAGTGGCTGCAACTATGGTTGATGCATTAATTGTGAACTTGCAAAATCCCAGCAAATTGGAAAATTACAAATGCAGGATCTCGATTCATGAAAAAAGGGAGGCCGAAAGCTGCAGGGCAGTTTGCCCACATCTATCATAAAGAAAATATTGAGTCCTTTGTTGAGCTGGGAAGAATCATTATAAAATCAAGTACAGTCAACATGGTTTTGTATTAGAATTATCATAGTTTACTAATTTATTCTAGCTGTAAGGACCATGTCTTTTTACTTTTGTGATTTGAAAAACTGGTCATATAAAAGTAAAAATCAACATCATCCCAGAGGATGATAGGGCTTGTCTCTCATTAGAGAGAAATGACTGGTGGTGAGTTTACTCTGGGGGTCACACCTCAGACAAGGAATGGGGTTGAGAAGGTGAGGCCTTCATGGTAGGATCACCCAGTTTGGGAATTGAACCCACACTGTTGGTAGCACTCTAAAGAAAACTGTATTAAAAAACAAGGATTTGCATGGATGGCTGCATAATTTCACAGCAAGATACCTATTGTGAACTCTATTCATATGACTATCGTTTCCTGCAATATGCAGACGATTAGGAATGGAGAAATTATTTACAAGTAAAGCTGATTTGTTCTTGGCTAACTGAACAGGTTGGAACTGGAAACAAGTTGCAAAGACACAGACAAACTTAAAAGAAGAAAGAATGTGTACAATCGATCTCCCCAACAGAAACTGCCTGTTTTCTGCAGTAAAAAAAAACTCAGTTTAAACTTGAAAGAAACTAGTAATCTTTCCTGCAGCAGATTTGTGAGCTATGAAGTGTGATTTAATAAATGAGAGACATTTTCCAAGTAAATCAATAGTTTTATGCTGCTTACAAACCAATGGATGCTTCTGGAGAAAGACAGACAGCTGAACACCAGGGACCTAACTAGCCAATGGAGGACCGAAAGGTCTGTTTCTGTGCTGTTTGACTCTATGGCTGTATGTCAGCATCAGAACTGGGAAGCAAAGGAACCTGAACTGTTTTCCTTTTGTTTTTCCCCTATTCTGCCAATACAGGGGAACCTCAAGTATCCGAAAGTGATGGGCAGGCACTATTTCTTTCGGATAATTGATTAAATGCCTTTCCTCTGGGGCTCTGATTTTTTAAAGTCTGCTCCTCATTCAGGAGACTGCAGCAGCACACAGCGCGTGAGGCCCCCCCCCCCCACCCGTACACCACTCCCAACCCCATGCAACACCGCTCCCCTGCCCCCAACCTTGTGCAACACCCCCCCGCCCCCAATCCCATGCAACACCGCCCCCAACACCATACGCACTTGCCCTCTCTCCAGGGCAGCTGCACTGGACACCAACAACAATACTGCTTCAGTTGCCTTTGTGGGGTAAGTCTCCAAATAGAGTGCGTGCGCGCGCGCGCGCACACACACACACACACACACACACACACACACACGCAGCTTTTTACTGCCCTGTACAGGACAATGTTGGAAAGATTAATCCGGGGAAGGGGGGTTTAGCATACACCCCTGTGTAGAACTCCAGGGAAAGTGTGGGGAGGGAGAAAGGGCAGGCAGTCAGTCATTTGGAGACGGTGCCTGTTTAATAACTGTAAACAAAAGACGTGATCACTGTTGGAGATATGTCTTTGATGTAATGTTTCCATCGGGACCTTGAGATCACCTTCGGATAATCAGCAAGGGGCCTGGTAATCCCTTCTCTAGCTTCCCGCAGAGTTCTAGGGTACACCTGATCAGGTCCTGTGGATTTATCAACCTTAAGACATGTTTTAAGACAACCAGCACCACCTTTCTGTAACATGGGCATTTTTCAAGATTTATTTCCCCACATTCTATATCTTCCATGTCCTTCTCCACAGTAAACACACGTTTAGTGTCTTCCCCATCTCTGCGGTTCCACACGTAGGATGCGTTGCTGATGTTTGAGGGTCCCTATTCTCTCCCTAGTTATCCTTCTGTCCTTAATGTATTTATGAAATCCCTTTGGACATGTTTGATGGATTTTGTGATGGCTCTTAATTATTAGATTAGATTAGATTAAGTCCACTCTGAACCTCTGAAGAGCAACCCATCCCATTCCCCTACATTTACCCCTGACTAAAGTACCTAACACGAGGGGCAATTTAGCATGGCTAATTCACCTAACTTGCACATCTTTGAACTGTGGGAGGAAACCCACGCAGACACTGGGAGAATGTGCAAACTCCACACAGATAGTTGCCCCAGGTGGGAATTGAACCTGGGCAACAGTGCTAACCACTGAGCCACCGTGCCGCCCATAAACGTAGCTGCCCAAATGTCTTTCTCATAGAATCCCATGCCCATACTCTACATCCATCCCTGACAAATTCACCCAACATGCACATTCCTGAACACTCTGTGCAATTTACCATGGCCAATTCACGTAACCTACACATGTTTAGACTATGGGAGGAAACTGGAGCACCTGGAAGAAACCCACACAGACACTGGAAGAACGTACAAACCCCACAGAGACAGTCGCCCCAGCTGGAATCGAACCCAGGTGCCTGACGCTGTGAGGTAGCAGTGCTAACCAATGAGCCACTGTGCCACCAAAGCATGTTCCACCAAAGCAAATTCCAAACATGAACTGAAAGCTCTGCACTGTCTGGGGAGTCTGGTAAATGAGCTATTTGGAGGTTTATATACTCTCTCCTACACCATGACTTCATCTCTGCTTGTTCCCAGTAAAGTTTTTTGATGTGCTTGATGCCTTCCTGAAAGAACCCCCTGTATTTTCTGCAGCTCTACCTTATAAACTGGGATGTTTCAATGTGTTTTTGAGACAGAAATGCGAAGTTGTACTCCTGTACCACATGGTTTACTGTAGTCAGGTGACCACTACTGCGAGGCACTTAAAGGCATCCATCTTGTAGCCAGTTCAATCAGTGCACTAATAATTCTGCAAGCTGAACTGACATTAAATGTAAAAGAGTCATACAGAAGTATAACTACTGAACTACTAAACAGAAGGACACTGGGAATGCTGCTAAAAGCTACAATAAAGAAAAAAAGTAAATGGATCACAGTTGAATACTTGTAAGATACTGGCTGAAACTTTTCCTTTCCTGGTGCCTGTCAAAATTAAAGACAGTAAGAAATGCAACTGCAATGGCAGAACTGCGAGATTTACAGACATATTGAACAGACTAGAGCAGCTATGATTAACTTGAGTTTTATCAGTATTGGGGAAATAGTGTTTTAGGCTTCTCCACCTTCAATCTCTCTGAAAAACAGAAAAGCACAGATGGCAGAAACTTGGATGGTCTTACAGCTCAAATCCAAATTCTGAAATCCAAGAGAACTTAGCTTATGAATGATATTTGTTATTGTTAGGTCTCAAGGTGATTCCGTAGATCAATATGTAACTACAGAATCCTGTGAATTTGCACAACTGAAAGATTAATTAAAGACAGGTTTATATTATACATAAGTGATCTCAGTGGCAGCACATCTACTGAGAGAGGCTAAACATACACTCAGGAAAATGATTGAGAGTTTGCAGAAGCATTAAGGTCGTGAAGCAACAGCTAGAGCAGGTTCATAGCAGAACAGACCAGATCTATCGTTATGTTGATAAGGCAAAAGTGCAAAAAGATCATCGTTGGTAATCACTCACTAACGAGTATGTTTGTCCACCTAGGAAATTCCGTGTCACTAGTCTTGGGTTCTCTGGGTCCCTACATGCTGATTAACCCAATCCTAGAGCTGTACCTGACCACACATTTGGCAGGTGTTTCTGGATGGTGGAAGTGGTCCTTGGTCTTGAGATTGCTGGCATTTCTTTCTTCTGTTACTTTTCTGTATCTCTTCTTGTGGATGGGTGTGCTCAAAAAATTGTGTCCCCTCATAACAGCAGTTTGTTCCAAATTGGTTTCTTCTGAATGTTGGTCTCCCATGCATTGACATCTATGTTACTTTTCTTGAGGAAAGCTTTCAAGGAATCTTTGAAATGCTTCCTTTGTCCTCTTCTCACTTGAGTGCCTTCCCTGAATGGGCAAAGAAGATTTGCTTTGGCAGTCAGAACTCAGGCAATCTAACCTGTAGCTGGCCACCAGAGTTGGTTTCAGATGATTGTAGCCTCAATGCTGGTGCAAATGGCTGCTCAAGGATATTGGTGTTAGTATGTCTGTCTTCCTAGCTGATGTGGAGAATCCATCTTAAACAACTTTGATGGTACTTCTCAAGGGTTTTGAGGTAGCGTCTTTATGTAGTCCAATCTTCTCAGCCATGCAGAAGGGTTGTAAAGGGTTGGAAACCTTATACACAAGAATCTTGGCATCAACACGGATGTCATGATAATTGAAAACTCTAATCCTTGGGTATCTGAAGGCCTACTCACTGATTGGATATGATGTTTAATCTTCGCATTGAAATCAGTCTTAGATGAGACATAGCTTCCCAGGTAGGGGAAATAGTTCATACTTTGGAGAGTGTCTCTATTGAACTGAATAGAGGGATGAACTAGAACTTTACGTGGGTCAGATTAGTAAAGATTTGAGTCTTCATGAGGTTGCTACTGAGACAAGTTCTTTTGGTAGCTGTTGCAAAGGTATTAGGTGGAGCTTAAAGATTCTCTGTCAAGAGGGCAGAAATGACATAATCATCTGCATATTGAAGTTCCACAAAAGATGTCATAGAATCATAGAGATGTACAGTGACATTCCTTACTGGATTTCAACCAGTTGACCTTGAAAAATTTTCTATCCATCCTGTAGACAATGTCCATACCACTGGTAAGCTCGTTCTTGACAAGACGAAGAATGGTGGCAATGAAGATGGAGAAAAGGGTGGGAGTGATGGTATATTTGATGGAGCTTCATCTTGACCTCAGAGGATTCTGTCATATTACCATTGATGAGGACAGTCATCAACATCTCGTCATGGAGGAGATGGAGAATGTTGATTGAATTTGACTGGTCAGTTGGCCTTTGATAGGATCTTCCACAGCACTTCCTGATTGACTGACTGGTACAGACAAAGAGCAGGATGCAAATACTGCAGAAAACAGCACACAAAGGAAAATAAAGCATTTCCATTTTGGGGAAAGTCTCACTGGAAGAAGCAGATTTATTTTGTATATGTGTTTGGCCAAAAAAAGGCCATTAGGTGTGGATGGCCACATGAGAGATATCTGACATGACGTATTCCATGCAGTATGTTCAGTCAGTTCAATAGGTGGTTACAGGTTTGTGGTAGTTGGAATGATGACTGCAGAAGGAGAAGATTGGGTCAAGACTTCAATGGCCAGGCTGGCATTTGGTGTCCATTCCTGAATGACCTTGAGCTGCTTTCTTGAACCATTGCAGTCCATTTAGTGTATGTAAACCCACAGTGCTATTAGGGAGGGAAATCCAAGATTTTGAGCTAGTAGCAAGGAAAGAATGACATTATATTTCCAAGTTAAGATGGTGACCTGGAAAATTTTTTTTTCACTGCAAACAGCCAGGAAAACGTGAACTTACTGTCTGTATTGAACCACAATCATAGGAAACCTGAGCACTCCCAACAGTGAAGTTGCTGCAAGAATGAGTGACAGATATGACATAAAGGAAGATCATCCAGATAAATAGGCAATAATGTGCACAAGTATTATTAAGAGGCTGTCACAATTTAAAAACTATGCACAATTTGGTGTCGAGACTGTGTAAATAATGAATTGCTAATACATGAGAATAGTTGTATACATAATGAGTAAGTTGGACAATTCGCAATGGAAATGATAAATACCTACATGTTCTTTTGTTTGAAAAGAAGGTGTTTAAGATAGAAATACAATGCTTCACTAATGTTCTCTGCTTGCGTTTGTCATGTGACCTCTACTATCATACAGCTCGTTCAACAAAGACACAGTCCAAGCCAGACTGTTACAAGCTCGTGGGACAACAATGTGCTTTATTAAGCAATGCTGTATCATAGTTTTAAACATTGCAGTTCACATTTTGTATTTTCTGCAACCTACGAATGGCATATTAGTTTTCATAAATTGTTTGTATGTTTACACATTTAGATCTTCACTAGCCAAAGACTATGCAGCAAACTGAGTGAGAAGGCGAGTGACATTGAAATGCAGCTTCCAATTCTCTTAGAAGCCAAGATGTTAGCAATATCAGGTAAGTTGTATATATTGTAATCAAAGCTAAGGATGGAAACTCGTCAAAGCAGCTGAAAGGAAAGTGACGAAGGGATATTTTAGCTAAACATTCGTTTAGAGAATTAGTTTCTGACTATCGTTTAGCATTGAGTCAAAGTCACAATGTATGGATAATTACTCTTAACTTTCGAGTAGCAAGAAATGGATTCCAGGAGTCTACACCTAGGGAACTATTCTAACTGGTATCCTTCATGGCTAGACCTTGGACTAGAAACAGGTCATCGTTTAGATTGTTGCCTTCCTATGTTGGTAAGAATCAAAGCAAAAAAACACTTAACTCTTAAAAATGCTAAAGAGAATGAACCAAATGGAACAAGGGTCTATTCTTGAAGACTGCTATTCAGTCTCTGAAAGCTTTTTAAATTTGGGTGTATTTTGTGTCATAATGCCTTATGTACAATAGATAGGATTATGAAATAAACATTTGGGTTTACTATTTGGTTTGTTCATTTATTTATATATTAAACTCTTGTCTTCTGGCTCACTAAAGTATTAGTGTTTTGAACTATGCAAAATGCACATGGATACACGAAATATCAAAGCATTCCATTAATTTAGCATGAGACTGTTATATCCCTGAGCTGTACTACATTTCTGGATCGATATTAGACAGTAAAGGTAAATCCCTCATCATGAACGATGCCAGTTTCACTCACTGCAGGCTGCTGTTGCTGAACTTAAACAAATTCGTAGACAAGGTGAGAAATTTGAAGCAATGGATCACTTAGCCAATTGTTAAGATGTGCAATAGACTGGCACCTTAAAACACTTTTGAACTGGAAGTTATTCTCCTTTTTCAGTTTTAGTATTTAGCTCACAATGAAATGGAATTCATGATGACAAACTTGTTAGAGTTTTTTGAAGATATTACGTGTAGTAATGATAAAGACAATTTGATGTATTTGGATTTTTAGAAGACTTTTGATATTGTCCAAGATAGAAAGTTATTAAATAAAATTTGAGTACATGAATTGGGGGAAATATAATGGTATGGATTCGGAATTAGTGAAGAGGCAGAAAGCAGAGAATAGATTGATCATTCTCCGGTTGGCAGGCTGTTACTAGTGGGATACCACAACTGTTCGCAATCTATATAAATGATTTGGACATGGAAACCGGTTGAAATATTTCCAAATTTGCAAATCCAAAGCTAGTTAGAAATGCAAATTGTGAGGAGGATTCCTGGAGTTCTCGAGAAGTTGGATAAGCTAAGTGAATGGGCTAAAGTATGGCAGCTTGAAAATAATGTGAATAATTGTAAAGGTATTTACATTGTTAGAAAAAAACAAAGGCTCAACAGCTTCTCACCATTTAAGAAATATTCTGCAAGGGACCTTGGATTTCTTGTACACTAGTTATTTCAAGATGACATGCAGGTGTAGAAAGCAATTAGGAAATGATATAAATAGTGGCACTTTGAAAAATGTCTACATTACAGAAGAGGAGGTGCTGAACGTCTTAAAACAGAAAGGTTGATAAATCCACTGGACCTGATCAAGTGTACCCTAGAACTCTATGGGAAGCTAGTGAAGTGATTGCTGGGCCCCTTGCTGAGATATTTGGATCATCAATAGCCACAGATGAGGTGCAGGAAGACTGGAGGTTGGTCAATGTATTGCCACTATTTAAGAAAGGTGATGAGGAAAAGCCAGGGAACTATAGACTAGTGAGCCTGACATTGGTGGCAGGCAAGTTGTTGGGGGGAATCCTAAGGGACAGGATTTACATGTATTTAGAAAGGCAAGGACTGATCAGGGATAGTCAACATGGCTTTGTGCGTGGGAAATCATGTCTCACAAACTTGATTGAGTTTTTTTGAAGAAGTAACAAGGAGGATTGATGAGGTCAGAGCTATGGACTTCAGTAAGGCATTCAACAAGGTTCCTCATAGTAGACTAGTTAGCAAGGTTAGATCTCTTGGAATACAGGGAGAACTAACCATTTGGATACAGAACTGGCTCGAAGATGGAAGATGGATAGAAGGTAGAAGGTGATGGAGGGTTGCTTTTCAGACTGGAGGCCTGTGACCAGTGGTGTGCCATTAGGATAAGTGCTGGGTCCACTGCTTTTCATTATTTACATAAATAATGTGGATGTGAATATAGGGGGTATAATTAGTAAGTTTGCAGATGACACCAAAATTGGAGGTGTAGTGAACAGCAAAGAAGGCTACCTCCGATTACAACAGGATCTTGATCGGATGGGCTAATGGTCCAAGGAGTGGCAGTTGGAGTTTAACTTGAATAAATGTGAGGTTCTGCATTTTGGAAAGGCAAATCAGGGCAGGAGTTATACACTTAATTTTAAGATCCTGGGGAGTGTTGCTGAACAAAGAGACCTTGGAGTGCAGGTTCACAGGTAGATGGGATAGTGAAGAAGATGTTTGGTACGCTTTTCTTTATTGGTTAGAGCATTGAGTATAGAAGTTGGGAGGTCATGTTGCGGCTGTACAGGACATTAGTTAGGTGACTTTTAGAATACTGTGCAATTCTCGTCTTTCTGCTATGGGAAAGATGTTGAGAAACTTGACAGGGTTCAGAAAAGATTTACAAGGATGTTGCCAGGGTTGGAGGGTTTGAGGCAAATGGAGAAGCTGAATAGGCTGAGGCTATTTTCCTTGGAGCGTTGAGGGCTGATGGGTAACCTTACAGAGGTTTATAAAATCATGAGAGGCATGAATAGAATAAATAGACAAGGTCTTTACCCTGGGGTGAGGGAATCCAAAACTAGAGGGCCAGGTTTTAGATGAAAAGGGAAAGATTTAAGAGACCCAAGGGGCAACATCTTCACGCAGAGGGTGTGCATATATAGAATGAGCTGCCAGAGGAAGTAGTGATGGCTGGTAGAATTGCAACATTTAAAATGCATCTGGATGGGTACGTGAATAGGAAGGGTTTAGAGGGATATGAGCCAAGTGCTGGCAAATGGGACTGAATTAATTTAGGATATCTGGTCAGCACGAACAAGTTGGACCGAAGGGTCTATTTCTGTGCTGTACATTTCTGATTCTATATGTTCATAACAAGTAGATTTGAGAACAGGAGTAATGATATCTCAGTTATGCAGAGCCTTTGCAGAGATGTCATTCTAGATACTGTGTACAGATTTTGTCCTTTTTACCTAAGGAAAGATATAGTTGCAACAGATTAGTCCCTGGGATAGCAGGATTGTTTTATGGAAAGATTAAGGAGGTTGGGTCTATATTCCATACAATATTGAAAAATAAGGGGTCATCTCATTTAAACTTGGAAAATTCTTCCAGGACTTGACAGGGCGAACTTTGGTGTTTTCCCTGCCTGATGAGTCTAAAACCTGTGGACATTTTGAACATATGAAATAGCCCAA
Organism: Chiloscyllium plagiosum; assembly: GCF_004010195.1. Taxonomy (NCBI): domain Eukaryota; kingdom Metazoa; phylum Chordata; class Chondrichthyes; order Orectolobiformes; family Hemiscylliidae; genus Chiloscyllium; species Chiloscyllium plagiosum. The sequence continues at coordinate 37,577,848 of NC_057712.1, forward strand.
ATAGATCTTTCAGCCTCTTCAGTAAGTTTCACCATTCGGTAAGGTCATAGCTGATCTGTTTGTTTCAAAATTCCTATCTACCCTTGATCACCTTTTGATTTCCTTGTCTAACAAGAATCTATCTATGTTTGCCCTAAAAATAACCAATGACTCCACCCTCACTGCCTGTTGAAGCAGAGGTCCATTGTAGCGCAACCCTCTAAAAAGAAACATTTCCCCTCTTTTCCATCCTGATGGGCAACCCACAGTTTTAAAACAGTGCCCCCTCATGCTGGACTGACTCACAATCTTGTCAAGACCATCAGGATCTTGTATACTTTACTCTTCTAAACTCCAAAGGAAACAAGTGTTGTGTGTCCAACTCATCCTCTTAAGATAAACCATTCATTCTATATATTAGTCTAGTAACCTCCTCTGACCTGCAATGAACGCATTTACATTCTTCCATAAAAATGGGAACAAAAAATATTTGACATGTGGTTTCTCTAGTGCCCTGTGTAATGGAACCATAATACCCTTTTATATTAATTTCCTCTTATAGTAAAGTGTAGCATTCCGTTCGCCTTACTGATTATATGCTTTATCTGCACACTAACATTTTAGAGTAATAAGTCTGTGTTGGTCAAATACAAGCGCCTAACTATTCTAATTCCATTTTCCAGCACTTGGCCCATAGCCTTGTGTGCCTTGGCATTGCAAATGCACATCTCAATTCTTCTTAAATTCTTCCATCCTTACAGGCAGCGAGTTCCAGATTCCCACCACCCTATGAGTGAAAATATCGCATCCCCTCTAAACCTTCTGTCCCTTACCTTTAAATCTATGCCCCTTGGTCATTGATCCATTCACCATTAATATGCAACTCATTATTTTATACATCTCAATTGGTCGCCTCCTTTCCAAGGAAGGCAATCTATCCAGTCTATCCAATCTCCTCATAATCTATAATTATGAAGCAATGTCTTGGTAGATCTCCTCTGCACATTCTCCAGTGAAATCACATCCCTCTTATAATGTGAATTCCAGAACTGCGCACAGTACAGTAGCTGTGACCTAACCAAGAGTTTATAAAGTTCCAAGATAACCTCACTGCTCTTAAACTTTTCCTCAGCTAATAAAGGCAAATATCCCATATGATTTCTTAACTACATTGTCTACCTTGAGAGTGTGGTCCTGGAAAAGCACAGCAGGTCAGGAGCGGGAGAATCGACATTTCGGGCATATGCCCTACATCATCCTAATTCTCCTGTTCCTCTGATGCTGCCTAACCTGCTGTGCTTTTCCAGTTACACACACTCTACTCTGATCTCCAGCTTCTGCAGTCGTCACTTTCTCCTACATTATCTATCTGTCCAGCTAACTTAAGGGACTAGTGGACATGTACATCAAGACCCCTCTGATCCTTGGTCTTTCCCAGGCTCCTCTCATGTATTCCTTTGCTTTATTTATCCTGTCCAAGTTCACCACCTCATACTCAGCCAAATCAAATTCCATTTTCTACTGATCAGCCCATCTGAACACCTTCTCTATATCCTCCTGTGATCTAAGGCTATGCTCTTCATGATTTATCACCTCATCAGTTTTCTGCGAAATCTTCTGCCTCATTCAAAAAAAAATGTAAAAACCCTTCCACCTCAGTCATTCTCTATTGAAGTAATTCTCTACTTCTTTATTCTTCCTGCCAACTCATCTGCCCGCTCATTAGCCACCTCTTTTAAGATTCGAGCATGAAGTCCAACTTATCCCAAAGACTTGTCTGCCCACAGCTCCATCAATTTGCTTAATATCACTTTCCTTGTTAATATAGTTTCACTAAGTTCCTCTATCCCCTTTCTATTTGCTGATTTGCTATTACTGGGATTTTTTTATCCTTTTTTGTGAAGACGGAAACAAAATATTTGTTCATTTCATCTGTTATTTCCTTAGTATCTATTATAAACTCTCCATTCTCACTCTCTTGATAATGAACACTCACTTTGCTTACTCTTTTCCTTTTTTGGAATCTAATCTCTCACCCTGAAGAAGCTTTTAGTCATTCTCTGCTTTTTGTTAATGTTCTGACCAATCATTTGACCTGTCACTCGCCTTTGCAAAGATATATGCTTTTTCCCTAAATTCTTTAGTTAACCATAAATAGTGGCTCCTCCGTTCAGAATTTTCTCTATAGTATGAATATACTTACTTTGAGTATTCTGAACTATCCTGTTAAATGTCTGTCATTGTGGCTCTGTTGATCTATCAGCTAGCCTAGTATGCTGGTTAACTTAAGATGGAACAGCTGCCATGCCCACATAGTTGCCATATATAGGTTTAATATGCTAATCTTTGCCCCACTCTTCCCCCTTTCAAATTGGAGTACCTAAAGAACTTGACAAAGTAGATGTCTTCTGAGGTTTGTGAATCTGTGGACTTCTTAACCACAGAGGGTTGTTGAGGCTGGGTCACTAAATATATTCAAAACTGAGATAGATTAAGGGAATTTAAGGTCATGGGGCAAAGTGGGGTAGAGAGTTATCAGATCAGTCATGCAAATCTCATTGAATGGCAGAGCACATTTGAAGAGGAAAATTGCCTACTTCTGTACCTTTGTCATATAATCTAATGGATGTAAAATTCAATCATGTGGTGGTTGCTAAAACCATGGGATGTCATTACTGTGAGGGCATTACTTAATCCTGTCACATTACACAAAACCAAAGCATAATATAACCTGACCTTTTTGGTCAGGACATGCCACTCTAAGAAACTATTTCCAATCTGATTTTTACCACTTATGTGTAGTCTAAATTCACCCTGATTTAATGCTATTTCTTGATTACAAACAGCCAGTATTTCTTCATGCTTGCTTATCTCCCTTTTTGATTATTGTTAGAGGTCCTGTAGACCATTTCTGTCTGAACTTTTTCCGTCTACTATTCCTCTTCATCATCCAAATAGATTCTACATCCTGATCTACTGAATCAGTGTTATCTCCTTCACCGAGCTTCCTATAGGCTCCGGATCTTGGATAGGCCATTTAAGACTGAGATAAGGAGGAAATTCTTCTCTTGGAGTGTGGTGAAAGTTTGGAATTCTTTACCCTAGAGGGCTATGGATTCAATGAATTAGCTGATTCACAACTGAAATCAATACTTTTCTGGAGACTAATGATACTAAGGAATATGTGGATAACATGTGAAAATAGCATTGAGGTAGATTATCAATCATGATCAGGTTGGTGGGCTGAATGGCCTACACATGTTCCTATTTTCTCATGTTCCTGTTATCTGTATCATTACTAAGACCTATATCCATAACATTATCTGTACCCAAGTGCAGCTTATTGCCACTAAAATAGTCACGCACCCCTGTCTCTTCTCGATGTACTCTCTGCATCTTTTAGGCCAAGCAGACCAACCTGCTCACCAATCACCTCACTGATCAATATTGATTCCTAGTTAAGTAATGCCTTGATTTTAAAAGGCTCACACTTGACTTCAATTCCATCATTGCCTTACCCTCCATTTCTCTCTTGTGTTTCCAGCTTTATAACATTCTAAGATCTAGACACTCATCAAATACTGATCTCTTCAATATCTGATTGTATCCATTCCACTGTTGCTGACTGTTTGTTTCTTCAGCCCTGAGCTCTTGAATTTCCTTTCTAAACCTGTTTGTCTCGACGTATTTCTTTTATTCTTTAAGATATTCAACAAAACCGATCTCTTTAACCAAACCTTTGGTCAGTTTTGCTCTATAAACATGGGTGCCTCTTGTCATTTCTTTTGTCCTGACCTCACTCCTTAAAGTACTTTTTTGACCATGCTTTTGGTCATCTGCACTAATGTTGCCTAATATGGCTTAATGTCAAATTTTGTATGTTAGTTCTCCTTGGGAAATTCAACTAAATTAATATTGCAATTTAAAAAGGTGATGTTTCTATAGGGCATGAATTCTCCACTGCAAAGGCCCTTGCTGAAGAGTTCAAATATTTGAATTCCAAGAAAATTGAACTTGAAGAACTTATCAATGACCTGCAGGATTTTAGTATTAAGAAGGCTCAACAATTAGAAACCATCAGGGAGGAATACAATAGTCTGAGGGCTCAACTGGATCAAAGAGAAGGATTATTTGGTGAGTTTCAGTTTTTTTTTGCTGATGGGTACATTAATGCAGCTGTCTAATTTGTCAAACCGTTATGATTGCAACATTTAGCAAAGTGGGTACAGGTTTTAAACCATACCGTACCCGTTCCCCCCTCCCCCAACCCCGACTGGGGACAAAGACTCAGGAAGCAGGAAGGATTCAGGCATTTGACAGACTTTATTATTATTGAAGCAACAACCAGTTAATGCAGGGAGATGGCCAAAGATCTTGCCCAAATCTGGCCTCTATGTGAGAGCCCAGTCCTTCTCTTAAACTACGGCTCAGATTGGATCAATGACACACTCTGGTTTTTATAGTGAAATACAGCATTTTTATACATTTTGTGATACAGTAATCGCATACAACATGATTACTCTGTCCTTCCCTCTTATTCTATAAATCCAATCCTGCGAAACGTCTAATTAATGATGGGCATTCCTATGGGCAGCCCCAGGTTCCCATGATCTCATGGTGTTTAACAGATATTGTCACCTTTCAATGCATCCTATTAATTCACATTCCAAAGTTACTGGTTATACTTCTTTGAGCCTGTCCCAGACTTGCTTATCTCCAAGAACTGCTTGAATTCTGTTGTTCATTGTATTCCATGTGCTATCTCCATTAATTCTGTTATTCCTCTTATATTTTCCACGGTCCCAATTAAAAATACAAAATACACTTGGTTCTTGCTAACCTGATATAAGATTCATAGTATTAATCCCTATTGTAAAGTTAGTTGTACTTTTTAATAAGTTACGAATAATATATTTCATTTAGGGCATGCCAGGTATCTTTTTTTAAAGAGATAAGGAAAGCGTTTCATGAGACTAAATAAATTTCACATTTATGTTTAAATGTTTTCCCTAATGCTTCTATTATACTTCGGTTATATATGTATTCTGTATGATTATGTTGAAATATCTCTGATTGATTGTCTGAAGAATCTTTAACTAGAATCTATTTCTTAATATTGTGAATAACTTCAAAGAAACAACTGATTACTACAAAATAACTTTAGCTGTTGTTTTCATAGCTGTACAATGAGTTAGGCTGACTGTCTCATGGATTGAGATTTACACCCCTTGTTCTCACTGGCACTGTTCACCGAATGGGATAACATCCTTTCATTAAAGAGGCTGGAATCAATCACTTGTCATATTTTCATGAACTTGTGTTCCATACTTAGACATCCTCTTATCAAGCTGTCTTGGATGGCTGTGTAGGGCCTCCCATTGCACTTGGGGTACAAAAGACATTTTTGAAATTGGTCAGCACATTTTTGACAGAATTTTAATCCTTTAAATCAACCATGAGATTGAACTTCGCCATATATTTCTTGATCTCTGTTATTTTCTGTATTGGTTATATGAAGCACAAATAAAACTGACCCTGCCCTTGAAGGTAAAGGTTCCTCCCATACAACCTTTAACTGAATGGGTCACCTAATCTAATAGGTATAAGTATTTGCTGAGACATTAAATTAAATCCCATTACTTCTCTTACTCATCATGGAATTTGAAAGTTCCAAATGGCTTCCTGTTTTGGATTTTCATCAAGTGCAATGGGCCTTTATCTTCCCTTCAAGCTCTCCTTTAGGTTGGTTCTTCCCTTTTCTGAAAGTGGTAATTAAGGTCCTACAAAAGGTGTAGTAGGATTTTGACTCCCAACTAAATAGCTTGCTTTCTGTTTTGGAAACAAGTGCTGGGCAACTATTTTAAAAACCTGCCTAATAGTTGATTTAGGTTGATAGGTACGCAGCATTCATATCAAGTTTTCAGTTGACAGTCGCCTGTTTTGCAGCTGATAAAAGATGATGCATGTGTTGGCCTTGGAGGGGTTTCAGAGGAGGTATACAAGAATGATCGCAGAAATGAAGGGCTTGTCATATGAGGAGCGTTTGAGTATTCTAGGTCTGTTCTTGATGGAGTTTAGACAATGAGGGGGATCTGATTGAAACTTATAGAATACTGAGAGGCCTGAAAAGAATCGACGTTGACAAGATGTTTCCATTAGTAGGAGAGACTGGGACCTGAGAACACAGCCTCAGAGTGAAAGGATAATTCTTTAGATCTGAAATTATAGGCATTTCTTCAGCTAGCAGGTGGTGAAGCTGTGGCACTCATTGCAGAGAGGGTTGTGGAGACCAAGTCATTCAGTTTATTTAAGTTAGAGATAGATAAATTCTTGACTTGATAAGGGGATTAAGGGTTTTGGGGATTAGGCAGAGAGAAGATTTGAGAAACATATCAGCCATGATCAAATGACGGAGCAGACTAAATGGGCCAACTAGCCGAAATCTTCTCCTATATCTTATGGACCCAGTATCTCAGTGGGAGAAGGACAGAGAACAGCAAGCAGAAGAGTTATGATGAGAAGAAAATGTAGAGTTAGGAGTAACAGAGAGACAGTGAAAAAACAATAACACAAATGTTAGAAAATGATGAGAATAATTATTCACCAAATTAGTGTACAAGTGGCTTCAGAACTCACATTACATAGGATAAGTTCAATCTTCTGGAGTTAACAAAGCCATTATAGAATTCAGCCATTGAACCATTAACAGAAATGCCAGAAAAAACATTTAATAAAAATGAATTTGATTTGTTTAGTTACCACATATTAGTGCCGGTCCTGATCCCTACTCTGTGGCATTTACAATCGTAATATTTCGAGTCCAGTTCCAAAGAAGAGCGTATAATCTATGTTTCTGTCTTCCGACATTCTGTCTTCCGACTACCTGAGCTTCTCTAGCAATTTCTGTTTTTATTACGTGCCAGCAAGACACTGGAAGGATGGGAAGGAAAGTAATGAAACTATTTCAAACTTCATGATAATCAGAAGAGCAGAGAAAATGCTTCAAGGATGCCGTCAAAGCCCCCCTGACAAAATGTAATATCCCCACTGATTCATATGAATCTCTAACCCAAATTTGAAGCTGTATCAGCAAAAAAGCCAACCATTTTAAGTATCTTTAACAGGCCCAGCTGGAGGTTAAGTGCACATAGCAGAAGGAGCATGCAAAAACCCAAGAAACCCGCCTTCCTGCTTTAGCAACTGCTACCTGCTTCATCTCTGGCGGGGTTTGCAAATCCTGCATTGAACGATTTTGCTACCTTAAGAACTGCAACACTGGAGATAAAGAAAGTCATCCTCAATCCTGAAGGACTGCCTCAGGAGAAGACATGGGGTCTTAGTTTGTGCAAATTGCATATTGTGATAAAATTCCATTTTGCAGGTTTTTTTCATAGACTGTATGACTTAGGGATATCATGAAAGAGACTAATCTAAAGGCATTCCTTTTACTATGATAACAAGTGGTAAAGAAATGGAAAAGCATATTTGTAGAGAAAATACAGAAAGTTTCACAAGCTATAACAGGAACTTCAAATATTTTAATGTAATTGGAATAGGAATAATTTAAAAGGAAAATTATGTAAGATAAGTTCAATCTTCTGGAGTTATCAGAGTCATTATTGAATTCAGCTATTAAACTTTCAGTAGAAATGCCAGAAAAATCATTCAGTAAAAATGAATTAGATTTGTTTAGTTACCACAAATTAGCGGCTGTCCTGATACCTTCCCTGTTGTATTTGCACTTGAATATTTCAAGTCCAATTCTGAATCAGAGCCATATTATCTCTGTTTCTCTCTTCAGTCATGCTACTAGACTGAAGTAATGGAAAATGTTGGAGTCTGTTACAAAGAATGCGATAACAAGACATTTGGAAAGTGCCATCAGGATTATACAAAGTCAACATGGATTTATGAAAGGGAAACCTACTGGAGTTTTACTGAGGATGTCACTAGTAGTATAGAAGAGGGAGAACTATTCATTGTGGTCTTTTCAGATTTTCAGAAAGCTTTTGTTAAATTACAAGAGATTAATGTGCAAAATTAAAGCAGTAGGGATTGGTAGTAATATGTTGGCATGCAATGAGAATTTATTAGTGGACAGGAAACAGGTTGTCACTCGTGGGTCTTTTTCAGAGTAGAAGATGGTGATAAGTGGGGTACCTAGAGATCACTGCTTGACACCTAGCTAATTGTAATATACATTAATGATTTGGATGTGAGCATCAAGTGTAATATTTCCAAGGTTGCTAGTAGTGCAAAACAAAATAGGATTGAGAGTGGTGAGGAGGATGTAAAAAAGCTTCAGAGCAATTTAGGCAAGTTGAGAGGGTGGGCAATTGCAGTATAATGTGGTCAAATGTGAAATTGTCCACATTGTTGGGAAACCACATTATTATTTAAATGGTGATAGGTTGGAAAATGTTGATGTTCATATGCACACGTTACTGAAAGCAAGCATGCAGTTGCAACATGCAGTTATTGCAAGTGGGTTTGAGTACAGGTACAAGGAAGCCTTACTGCAGTTCTGCAGGGCCTTGGTGAAGTTGCATCTGGAGTACTGTTTGCAGTTTTAGTCTCCTTAATTAAGAAAATATATACTTGCCTTGGAGGGAGCATAGCAAAGCTTCACCAGACAGATTCCTGTGATGGAAGGTTTGTCAAAACAGAAGAGATTAGAAGGACAAGGCCTGTATTCACAAGGTTAAAAATCACACAACACCAGGTTATAGTCCAACAGGTTTAATTGGAAGCACACTAGCTTTCGGAGCGACGCTCCTTCATCAGGTGATTGTGGAGTGCTCGATCGTAACAGAATTTATAGCAAAAGATTGCAGTGTGATGGAACTGAAATTATACATTGAAAAATTGATTGTCTGTTAAGCCTTTCATCTGTTAGAATACAGATGAAAGGCTTAACAGACAATCAATTTTTCAATGTATAATTTCAGTTACATCACACTGCAAATTTTTGCTATAAATTCTGTTACGATCGAGCCTTCCACAATCACCTGATGAAGGAGCGTCGCTCCGAAAGCTAGTGTGCTTCCAATTAAACCTGTTGGACTATAACCTGGTGTTGTGATTTTTAACTTTGTACTCTCCAGTCCAACACCGGCATCTCCAAATCATGTATTCACAAGAGTTTAGAAGAATGAGAGGGATCTCATTGAAACATTTTAAAGTTCTGGCAAGTTGGACATAGTGGATGCAGGACTTTGTTTTCCTTGGCCTGAGGACTCAGAACAAGGGGTTATGGTCTTAGGACATGCAGTAACTCACTTCAACCGAGATGAAGAGAAATTTGTTCACTTAGGAAGTGCAAGGGCAGGTTGCTGGCTTTCAGTGGCCCTCATCGATCAGGCACGAAGATCCTCCAAATGAGAGACACCTCTCCTTGAATGCTGCAAGCATTCTTGATGTATCTTCTAGAGTTTGTTTTGTGCATACTGACATAAAGTTGAAAGTGATCTGTCAAAAAGTTCTCATGTATATCTCCATGATTACATGTTTATTGTGAAGATCTTTGTTCTTAACTGGATTTTGCAGTCTCCTAAGATGATTGGGAGCAGTCATGTGCGAGCGTGGTTTCTATTGTACTTCAAAACCATGCATTTGCATAGGTGGTTGTCCTCCTGTCTTCTGTTCTGTATTTATCACAATACCATTTTCTTTTATCTTGTCCTAGCAATCCTGCCTTTTCCCCCATTATAGACCTTCCCTTTTGATCTTTGTTCATTTCCCACCCTTTCCCTGCCTCTATAGTTAAAAACCATTATGTTTCTTAACTTTTTCCTGTTCTGATGAAAAGTTCCTCCTCTTGCTGCACTGATATTTCCAGGCTTGCTGAATCATCCTGTCATTTGCTGTTCTAATAAATCTATTTGTCAGCATTCTTTGTCAAACAGCCAATTTTGAGCTGTTTGTATTGACAAGATTGTATGGCAATGATTAGTCTGAGGAGTGGTGAAATGGTATATCTGAATTACCGTCATTTTGCTTCCTTTGTCATTTCCTACCTTTTCTAAACTTCCAGCCTTAAATTGACTGAATTTTCTGACTGAATGAGGACCTATAGTTATAAAACAACTGCCTGGAGGATCTTCACTGATTACATTTTCTATGCAGTGAAGGTAAGTGAGTGATTTAGCGATCCTGCTGTGGAATTGGAAGAGTCATCAACAGCTTGTCCAAAATATGTAAATGAAATTTGGACCAAATTGAAAACCTAGCCAGGCCTTGCACTGTTTCGATGTAGGTTGCTTTTGCAGAACACATCTTTGGCCCAAAAACCGATCCGCTCTAATTTCTATCCCTTTATGTATATGCAATTACAAAATATGCAAAATGCTCAATTCTCTTTTTGGTTGTGAATCAGTTAATTGTTAAACTTAGTATAACTTTTAACTTAACATTTATTCATAATTATCTTGAAGATTGAATGGTACAGAATACCAATACATACAAATGTTTTGTGTTATTATGGTCACCAGAACGACTGAGAAATTTGTGATTCTTATTTTGTTTTCATTCGCAGAGAAGAACCTGAAGGAAAATATTTTTGCGTATATGAAAGTCCTAGACGACAAACTTTATAGGTAAGGCTTTCTTTGGATATAGGTAGCAATCTGCAGAATTTGAGATTTTAGTTTATGTATATTTTTAACAATAGTCATTCGGTAGTACAGAATTTGCATATTGCTGAACAAAATGTCTACCCTGTTCAGATCATTTCTTATTTCTTGAACAAATTTGTGAAGGCCTTAAGAAGGTCCTGAAAATTGGTCTTATACCCTAGGTTACCTTGGAAGGGTAAGGCATTTGAAAAGTTTGAGCACCAGGTGAAGCTAACTCTTTCACAATCCTGCTATGCAGTTGCAACATGGGTGGTGTTTGCTACTAACAGGATGCTGCTGTCAAGCTAAAAAGATAATCTACCTATTACACAAATGAGTAATATGGCATATGAATTTCAGTGCCAGTGTGACATATGTAGGCCATACATTTCAAAGGTTGACAGAACGCATCAAACAGCACATCCCTTTGGCTGTTTGCAACAAAGCAGGACATGACCGTACCCAACCAAACACTCTAGCAAAACTTTAAGGTGAAGTCTTGTTTTAAGGATACAAAGTTCTCTGCTGAAGTGATACAACCTGAGGAGATTAGTGTTTAATTTTATTTTGGTGAAGTAAGCTTCGGGTAAATCCCTGACCGAGGAGAGGGAAAATGCACATAAACTGTCTTTTGCTTTATAAAGCACTGTTGAGAAATTGATATGATAGCTGTGAAAATATGCACTTCTACATATTAAGTAAAGTCTTTGTTATCTAGTACATTACTTTCATGTATATTGAGTTTTACAAAACATTTGACTTTGCACTTTTAAATATAACTTATCATTGTACTGTTCCTATTTTCTTTCTCCACTGTGAAAATGCAAGTTGAAAAATGTTTTTCCTTTAAATTATGAACATTTCAGGAATTATATTTAGCATTATTGGCTCTTGCTCCAATCTGCAGCCAACTTTTGATGTGACAATACCATATATGAAAGCATTAACATTAGATTATGATAGGAAATGTCATATTCCTTGAAAGAAAGGAAATACCAAATATTCTGTACAAAATGGAACATATATGAAGTGATCATTTATCATACTATACAGTTCCTCCAACACAGCAGCACAGTGGTTAGCACTGCTCCCTCACAGCGCTAGGGTACCTGGGTTCGATTCCAGCCTTGGCCGACTGTCTGTGTGGAGTTTGCACATTCTCCCAGTGTCTGTGTAGGTTTCATTCGGGTGCTCTGGTTTCCTTCCACAGTCCAAAGTATGTGCTGGTTAGGTGAATTGGCTATGCTAAAAAACAAAATTGCCCCCTCGTATTCAGGAAAGTGCACATTAGCTGGGTTAGCCAGGGTTAAAACCCCAGGCTGGGTTATGGGGATAGAGTGGGGGATATGTATGGGTGGGATGCTCTTTAGAGGTCAGTGCAGACTCAATAGGTCAAATGGCCTCTTTCTCCATTGTAGGAATTTTAAAATTAGAACCAGAACTTTTAGGAGTGAAGGTCGGGAAACATTTCTGCATGCAAAAGGTGAGAGAAGTTTGGAAAATCCTTCATTAAAGGGCAGTTGATAGGTTTGTTATGACTTTTAATTCTAAGAAATGTTATTAAGGGAAGTAGGGCAAAGGCAGGTGTGTGGAATCAAGTCATGGTCTCATTGAATGATGAAATAAGTTTGTGGAGCTAAATAGCCTACTTCTATTTTTGTGTTACTGTGCTTACGGACACAAATCATACTGAGTTATTATTTAAATTATGTTCTTGATACCCATGATTTAATAGAAAAGAATTGGATCATCTAATTTAAACAAACTAATTATGAATAGGAGAAGATTTATTTGAAGTTCTAAGAAATTTTATTATGATAGCAAAAGATGAGCTTGGAACCTCTCAATTCTTACCAAAACAACCACAAACTTAAAAATATTTTGTATTAGTTTGCTTTTGAAACTATTTCTTAATGTAAGTAAATTTCACTTATGCAATGTAAGTAAAATTCCATCGCAGCTCTAAAAGTTTTTATTTGTGTTAAGTATTCTCAAATTAAGTAATGACATTTTATGAATGTTTAAAATGAGTTAAAACATTTGAAGACAGTATTGAAGAAGTTAATCTTTGCTTTCAGATCAAAATTGCCTCTAATTGCTGTTTGAATGCTATTGCTGTATAGAAAATGACTGGCTTCTTTACTGGTACAGAAATCCACTTCATGCGTTGTACATTTCTTATTTCAGAGATATTTAATATGTACTATATGATTATAAACTTTATTTTCATAAAACAGTCATTGTAATTTTATGTCTATGCATAAGCATTTCCACTCCCAGTTATTTTGCCTTGTTCTTTTTTGATGCAATATTTAAACTGGGTTGATAGAATAGATTAGAAATTTATTGTCATGTGTACTTTTACATGAAAAATAGTGAAAAGTTTTATAAGTCGCCCCACCACAGAGCCTATATTGATGACAGAAATCATACATAATAATAAAAAAAAGTAAAATTAAGACAAAGTTCATCACAGTGCGATAATAGAGTATTAAGAATACAATTGTAGTTTTTATATGATCAAATATATAATAATACACTTGGAATAACAATCTGAAGAATATCATTCTGAACTTCAGAAAATCATTCATTGTATAACTGACAGCTTTTTCAAGGTATGTCTAACTTTCATTGGCTCTTGTTTCAGTTGTGGAAATCAGCTACTTGAGAAAGTATGGGAAGCAGACTTCAAGGCCTGTCAACTCTTTTTCAAAAGTCTACAGCTGCAAGAGGAAAATTTCTGTGGCCCTGAAAGGCAAGAGTTTCAACCAAATGAAGACAGCAATGCCGTTGAAGATGCATGCATAGAGGTTAAAGACAAAGATGAGTCTACCTTTCTAAGTAAACAAGATTGGTGTTCTGTTCCTGATCAAAAAGAAACTGATTTGTCAAAGGTAACCATTGTAATTATGTTACAGATATTTTTTGACACTGGTTATGAATGCAGTGAGTGCCATTATTAGGTTCCAAAATAGCTAAAAATAATCTGTTTGTGAAATTTCCATTTTCAAACACATCAATTCATTTATTATCAATTCATTAAAAACAGAAAACAATTTTAAGATTTATGTGGAAATAGGATCATTTTCTATGTAAGTACAATTGCTTCTTGTTTTATTTTAACAAAACTTTAGTTGCATTTATCTCGATTACAGCTTCCATTAAACTTCCTTTCATAAGTATAATTTTACTATTTTAATAGGCTTTCCATTAAGAAAGTCCATTTAAGTTGAACAATTCTCATGTGAGAAATGGGATAATACAGCTATGTGAAGAATCCATAATGGAAGAGGACTGTCTAGATGCAAAATGAACCAAGACATTTGACTGAGCTGTCAGTTTAGCTTTATGCTAAACAATTCTTTGAACAAACATTCTGATTTTCTCTAATTGAATTAAAGGCATCTATATTATGTATAAGCAGACAGAATCAACAACACAAGGTGATGAAAAGATGTGAGAATTACAACATACTGTTGGAAAAGCAAATGGAAAAATCTCAGTAATTAAAGATTGAAAGATGCAAGTCCACACCTGAGGCAAAGAAAAAAATCTTAAAAATTCAACTGCTCAAACCAAACACCAGAGCAAAAACTCAGGGATATGTAGTCAATAGAATAATTTCTTTATCCTTTCAAGGGATTCTGATGTCACTGGCTAGGACAGCATTTATTTCTTCCCCTAAAGGACATTCATGAACCAGAAAATTTTTATGACAACCGACAGTAGTTACATGGTTACCATTAGGCGAGCTTTCAAAAAAGAATCCACATTTTTATTTAGTTTTTCATCTGGCATGGTGGGATTCGTACTCATGTCCTAAGATTAATTGTCTGGGGTCCTGGATTACTAGTCCAGTGAAATTACCACTGTGTCACCACCACCTGCAATTTAGCAATTGATGCTATTTGGATATATAATCTTCAACTCAGAGGGAAATTATGTCAGGAATTCAGGAGTGTTTAAATGGAAACTTCCAACATAGGTGTAACAAGAATACATTATCATATATTATTATTCATAGGTGTGTGTTTTGGGAAGCAGCCATTTTGGAAAATGTGAAGATTAAAACAGAGAGAACAAAAAAAGCTTATCTTGCTCTGCTACTCACTCGTGTTGCAACGAGTTCTTTATTTAGTCTACATAGAGTCATAGAGATGTACAGCATGGAAACAGACCCTTCAGTCCAACCTGTCCATCCCGACCAGACATCCCAACTCAATCTAGTCCCATCTGCCAGCACCTGTCCCAGATCCCTCCAAACCCTTCCTATTTATATACCCATCCAAAAGCCTCTTAAATGTTGCAATTGTACCAGCCTCCACCACATCCTCTGGCAGCTCATTCCATACAGGTACCACCCTCTGTGTGAAAAAGCTGCCCCTTACATCTCTTTTATATCTTTCCCCTCTCACCCTAAACCTATGCCCTCTAGTTCTGGACTCCTTGACCCCAGGGAAAAGACTTTGTCTATTTATCCTATCCATGCCCCTCATAATTTTGTAAACCTCTATAAGGTCACCCCTCAGCCTCCAAGGCTCCAGGGAAAACAGCCCCAGCCTGTTCAGCCTCTCCCTGTAGCTTAGATTCTCCAACCCTGGCAACATCCTTGTAAATCTTTTCTGAACCCTTTCAAGTTTCACAACATTTTTCTGATAGGAAGGAGACCAGAAATATTCCACGCAATATTCCAACAGTGGCCTAACCAATGTCCTGTACAGCCGCAACATGACCGCCCAACTCCTGTACTCAATACTCTGACCAATAAAGGAAAGCATACCAAATGCCTTCTTCATTATCCTATCTACCTGCAACTCCACTTTCAAGGAGCTATGAACCTGCACTCCAAGGTCTCTTTGTTCAGCTACGCTCCCTAGGACCTTACCATTAAGTGTATAAGTCCTGCTAAGATTTGCTTTCCTAAAATGCAGCACATCTCATTGATCTGAATTAAACTCCATCTGCCACTTCTCAGCCCATTGGCATATTCACAATAAAAATGTTACACTGTTTTATAAGGGATATAAATGGTAATAGCTGTCTTGATAGTCTTGACCTTGCATCTAAAATGTCTATTTTCAGAATAATTTGCAAGTGTTGTATTCTCTCAACTTTTCATTGAACCATATGAAGTAATTGAACATAATTACAGTATACTAAAGACAAAGTCACATTAAATAATAATTCTTGTAAAGATAGAAAGCTAGCATTAGCAGAAATCAAATTGATATGCTTGTATGTTTTCAACCTGTTAAGCTAGCAATACTAAACACTACTGGGTGCTTCTGGAGTATGTAAACTAGAGCTTGTCATTGTTGTTATGCTAAGATTGGTTGTGTGCTATGTTTGACAACAGTTGTTCCTCTTCAGTCTACTGACTTAACTAATAGCTTTCCTCATATGAAATGCCATTGCATATTAATTTTACATTTACATTCTGCATGGACGTCAGAAACTTTGTAACTGAATCTAATTTTGACTTTCTTTCCAATATATTTAGTGGTTTGTGATAAATACCTGAAGCTTACTTTTTAATTTCCTGACCTCTTTCTGTGCTCTGCATGCTGTGCAGTTCTCCCTTTCTATCCCTCTGAAGGAAAGGCTGACCTTCCCAGTAACCTCCTAGATTCCAAGTCAGTGAAGGTGAGAAACAGCATAAGGTATGCTACTGCCACCTGATATTTCTGTAATTTCAGTTAGGTGCTATGTCAAGCTTTGCAATAGACATTAAATGTAATATTCCTCATATATGAAAATATTTTTGTTTTACTTTATACATTGTCAGGAAAATATCTGTGATTCTGCAACATAATCAAAGACCCCTCCCACTTTTGTTATAATCTCTGCCATTACCAGATTTCTGAGTGGACCTCGCAAATTTTAAATCTAATGTTGATCTCGCTCTTTGTGCACCTACTCTGCAGCTGTAACATTGTATTCTTTGCTCCGTTCTATTACCCTAATGCACTTTCTATGGTATGATCTGCTTGTACTGCATGCGAAACAAATTTTTTGACTGTACCTAGGTACGTGTGACCATAATAAATTAAATCAAATCAAGTCACTTCCATTGATGAAAAAACATGCTTGAAGGAAACAGAATCTGAGATGGCATAGCCTTCTTGAAGCCTCTTGAAGTAAGACTTGCTTTTAGTGTGACTCACTGTTAAGAGCGCAAGATCAAAGAGTTACACTTCATAGGATACAATATATGTAATGTATACCAATGCATTTTTGCATGTTGCTACATAAATATAATTTAAATTATAACTGCAGTGTGTTCTAACAACTGTTACAAAGCACACATACTCTTTTAATTAAAAATAAATGTTTTGAATTTCCAACCTAAATAAGTTTCATATAATTTAATAGTTCAATCTGTTTTTTTGTCAGTTATTTATTATATACTTCAATTAGTTCTCCTCTCATCCTTCAAGTATAGGCCTAAACTGTTCATTCTCTCCTCATGAGACAAGCCAGATATATTCCAATATTCAAAAAAATCCCTGGATTCTGGAAAAACTCCAGTGGATGTAAAAATGCTAATGTAACACCCTTATTCAAAAAGGGAGAGAGACAGAAAGTTGGAAACTTTAGACCGGTTAGATTAACATTTGTCATAGGGAAATTGTTGGAATCCATTTTTAAGGAATTCTTTAAAGATGTAACAAGCAAAGTAGATGGAGTTTCAGAAGGCTTTTGATAAGGTGCTACACAAGGTAAGATCACATGGGGTTATGGATGATATATTAGCTTGGATAGAGGATTAGCTAGGCAAAAGAAATCAGAGTTAGGATAAACGGTCTTTTTGTGGTTGGTGAGCTGTAACTAGTGGGATGCAATAGGGTTCTGAAAATGTGCGATAGCTAAATTTAAGGATGACACTAAAGTAGGTGGGCATGTAAATTACAGTGAATAAATTTGAAATTTTCAAACCCATTTGGTTAGGTTAGGTGAATGGGCCAAACTTTGGCAAGTGGGGTTTAATATGAGTAATTGTGAAGTTATCCATTTTAGGAGGAAGAATAAAAAGGCAATTTATTATCTAAATGGAGAGCAACTTCAAAGTGCTTTGGTGCAGAGGGATCTGGGTATCCTTATGGATCCTTGTAGAAAGCTAGTAAGCAGGTATAGCAGGTGATGAGGAAGACAAATGGGATTTTCACATTTATTGCCAAAGAAATGCAGTATAAAAGTAGGGGAATGTTGCCAATGCATTGGTGAGTCTGCATGTGAAGTACTGAAGACAGTTTGGTTCCCTGACTGAAGGAAGGATGTAATTGCATTGGAGGCAGTTCAGAGATTAATTCCAGAAGGCTTGAAAGCTATGTTTTATGAGGAGAATTTGAGCAGTTTAGGCCTATACTCGCTAAAGTTTAGGAAGATGGAGAGGCTTTCTAAGATGTTAAAGGGGATTGACAAAATAAATGTAGAGCGGATTTTTCCTCTTGTGGGCAACATAGAATGTAAATTCATAGTTTTAGGCTAAGGGGTGGCAGTTTTAGAACAAGTGAGGGGGAATTACTCCTCTGAAAGGGTTATAAATCCATGGAATTCACCAGAGTGTGATGGATGCAGGGACACTGAATAAATTTAAGGAGGGGAAAGACAGATTTTTAATTTGTAATTGGTTAAAGGATTACAAATGGGCAGGAAAGTGGAGTTGAAGCTGAGATGAAATCAGCCATGAGCGTAGTAAATGACCAGAGCAGGTTTGGAGGGTTTAATTGCCTACTCGTACTTCTAGCTCTAGTGTTCCAATGTTCTGGGGTATGATATTATAAGGATGAAAATATATTTCAAAAGATATAAATAAACTGCAAACTGCAGTTCATTACAGTTTTAACTAGTTAAGTCTATCAATGAGAATTATATTGTATCATATAATTACATTTCTTTAATTCATTGAGGGGTTTGGACTTCACTTGCTTGTATAGCAAGATTTCCCATCCCTAATTGCTCTTGAGCAGGTGGTGTTGAGCTGTCTTAAACCACTGCAGTCCATTTGATGCAGGTGCATTCACAATCTGTTAGGCAGGAAGTTCCAAGATTTTGAACCAGCAATTGTGAAGGAACAGCAATATCTTTGCAAGTCAGGATGGTGAGTGCCTTGGATAGGAACATGTAGGTGATAGTGTTCCTATATAAATGGCAGATGGAGTTCAATCTGGATAAATGCAATGTTGGCCTTTGGTACAACAAACAAGAGTAGAGTCTTGGGTAGTATTGTAGAACAGAGGGAAATAGAGGTGCAAGTACGTATTTCTTTTGAAGCTTGCATCACATACAGATAGGGTGGTTAAAAAGGCATATGGCACGCTTGCCTTCATTGCTCAGTCCTTTGAGTATAGGAGTTAGGAAGTCATGTTGAATTGTACAGGACATTGGTGAAGTTTCTTCTGGAATACCGTGTCCAGTTCTGGTCGCCCAGTTATAGGAGGGATATTTTCAAGCTGGAAAGTGTTCAGAAGAGATTTACCAGGATGTTGCCGGGTATTGAAGGTTTATGTTATCAAGAAAGGCTGGAGCGTAGGAGGTTGAGAGGCAATCTTATAGAGATTTATAAAATAATGAGGGGTAAAGATAGTTAATGGTGGTTGTCTTTTCCCTGCAATGGGGGATTTCAAGACTAGGGACCACGTATTTAAGGTCAGAGACAGGAGATTTAAATAAGACGAGGCAATTTTTTTTACACAGCGGGTGGTTCACATGTGAAATAAACTTCCAGAGAAAGTGATGAATGTGGTTAAAATTACATCATTTAAAAGATATTTGGATGTATACATGAATAGGAATGGTTTGGAGGGATATGGATCAGGAATAGGCAAGTGGGACTAGTTTAGTTTGGGATTATGTCAATTGTGGACTGGTTGGACCAAAAGGTCTGTTTCTGCGCTCTATGACTCTTATGTGCTACCCTTGTCCTTCCAGATTGTCATGGTCATGGGTTTGGAAGGTGTTGTCGAATGAACTTTGGTGAATTTCTAAAGAATGATTATTAGATGGTGCCATTGTGCAGCAACGGTTAAGGGAAGTTTGTGGATGTAGTGTCATTCAGGTCCTGGATTGTGCCAAACTTCCTGAATGTTGTTTGAGCTGCATTTACCAAGTGTTGAGTATTCCACCACACTGTTGACTTGTGTCTTGTAGATTGTGAATAAGCGCGCTCTCGCTGTCTCTCTCTCTCTTTTGCGCTCTCTCTCTCTCTTTTGCGCTCTCTCTCTCTCTTTTGCGCTCTCTCTCTCTCTTTTGCGCTCTCTCTCTCTCTTTTGCGCTCTCTCTCTCTCTTTTGCGCTCTCTCTCTCTCTTTTGCGCTCTCTCTCTCTCTTTTGCGCTCTCTCTCTCTCTTTTGCGCTCTCTCTCTCTCTTTTGCGCTCTCTCTCTCTCTTTTGCGCTCTCTCTCTCTCTTTTGCGCTCTCTCTCTCTCTTTTGCGCTCTCTCTCTCTCTTTTGCGCTCTCTCTCTCTCTTTTGCGCTCTCTCTCTCTCTTTTGCGCTCTCTCTCTCTCTTTTGCGCTCTCTCTCTCTCTTTTGCGCTCTCTCTCTCTCTTTTGCGCTCTCTCTCTCTCTTTTGCGCTCTCTCTCTCTCTTTTGCGCTCTCTCTCTCTCTTTTGCGCTCTCTCTCTCTCTTTTGCGCTCTCTCTCTCTCTTTTGCGCTCTCTCTCTCTCTCTCTCTTTTGCTCTCTCTCTCTTTTGCTCTCTCTCTCTCTGCTTCCAGACCTACTGAGTTTCTCCAGGACTTTAATTTTTAGGTACCTCTGGAGCTAATCCTGGTATGCCCTCCTGCATTCTTCATTCAGTGAGGATTGATTCCCTAACTTGTTTATAATAGTAGAATTGAAAAGTGCAGCGCTGGAAAAGCACAGCCGGTCAGGCAGCATCCGAGGAGCAGGAGAGTCAACATTTCTGGCATAAGCCCTTCACATCGGCTCTCCCGCTCCTTAGATGCTGCCTGACCTGCTGTGCTTTTCTAGAGCCACACTTTTCAACTCTGACTCTCCAGCATCTGCAGTCCTCATTCTCTCCTGTAATGGTAGAATGGTGGATATGCTGGGACATGAGGCTGTAGATTGTGTTGGAGTACAGTTCTGCTGATGATTGCCTGTAGAATGCTCATGGATGTTCAGTCCTAAGTAACTAGATTTGCTCAAGGTTTTTTTTCCCCCTTTTTGTTGGTTCCTTCATCACCTACCACAAATCTACTCAAACTATGTTCCTTTAGGATTCAACCAGCTCAGTCAGTAGTGCTGCTGCAAAGCTGCTCTCGGTGATGGACTTTGAAGACCCTCGGTCAGAGTACATTCTGAGCCCTTGCCACTCTCACTGATTGTGTCTGGGACATAGTCATAGTCACAGAATCATACCTTAGTGTCAGGCTGTTGCTTTTCTCGTCAATGAGACAGCTGTCCCAGTTTTGGTCCCTGCACCAAGATGATGGGAGGTACATGCAGAGTCAAAAGGGCTATGTTTGCTGTTGTAGTTTCTGTGTCTGATTTCTTCCTTTGAGAATTATTTTAATGGTTTAATACAACAAGGACATTGCTAGGCCATTTCAGAGAGCAGTAAAAGTCAACCACTAGAGTCTAGAGTCAAACATTGGCCAGACCAGGTAAGGACGAGGTGGTGAGATTTAAACTTTGGTCCCAGAGTATTACCTGGGTCTCAGGATTACTAGTTGAGCAATAATATCAAAATGCCATCATCTCTGTTAAGGAATGAATGGTTGATGGTTGCTTTAACACAAGTTATATAATTTTATCTTTTTTCTAAGGAAGCTATGTACATTTTTGTTTCTTAATAAATGTTTTTTGGTAAATTTTAAATGGAAGGGCACGTCTTTCAAAAGCAGACTATTGTGTATTGTTGTCTCTAAAGTTGCCAGCCATACAGTGAGTGAAATTGGACTTTATAATGCAAAATGTCTCACATACAATAAGATAAAGTGAATCAGGTAGGACATTAACTGGATTGCAGATTCATTGTTGTTCACATTGTGCTTCTGTTCAAAACCCCTTTAGTGTAAACAGGATATACTAGTTTAATATATTTAGCAAGCAAGTTGGGAGTCTCAGAACTTGGAAGACAGATACGTGGTGATTTCAAAATGAAGCATGTTTAATCAAGTGACAAATTCAGAGATGTTTCAGAAGATCTTAAACCATAATTCTGGATTTGTTTATTATTTATTAATTGTCTGATTTTCTGAGTACAGCTTTTTGATAATCTGAGTCTCCACGATAAGTTTGCCCTGACTATAGTATTGCAAAGTACAAATTTATGTTTGCCTTTCCTCTCCAATAAAGATTATCCTCCTTTTCATATGAGGAGAGGAGAAAGATACCCATTACTGTAAATTGAACTGGCTGATCATATAAACACTATGGCTACAAGAGCATGTCAGAGGTTAGGAATTTAGTCGTGTTTAACTTCCCTCCTGTCTCCCCATTATTTGCCTGCTATCTTTTAAGGTGTAAATGTGGCACACTTTTCATTTGCCTGGATGAAAGGAGTTCCAACAACATACAAGAAACATGACACAAATCAAAGCAGCCCTCTTGATTAACATTCCATTCACCATTCACTACTTCTACCATCAGTATACAGTGACAAAAATGTACAACACCTACAAGATTCACTGAAACGACTCACCAAGGCTCCTTCAACAGCACCAACAAACTGGTGATCTCTACCAACTGAAACGCAAGGGCAATAGATACACGGGAATACCACGTTTCCCTTCCAACCACACACCATTCTGACCTGGAACTATATCAGTGTTGCTTACCTGTCTCTGGGTGAAGCAGTGCAGCGCTTCAGAAAGCAGCTCATCACCACCACCTTGAGGGCAATTAGGATGGGCAATAAATGCTGGTCTAGCAGCAGCGGCTATAGTCTATGACTTATTTTTCAAAATGTTGGATTTTATCATGATGACATTGAATGTAACCATTACAAAGATGGGACTGATGTCATTTTTTTCTGTCCAAACAATAAAGCAAGGTTTACTAAACTTAATTTTAGAAATGTGGCCCTTTTAAATAACTTCTTATTTCATGCTTCTAAAATCTGGAACTTTAAATGCCCATTATGTTCATGGCTATCTTTCATTGTCCTCCATTATGTTCCTGTGGATGGCACAGGATGCTACTTATGCTAACAATTGGGATGGTTATTCCAACCCGTATTATTTGTATTAATTGTGCTATGTTCAGTAAGTTTTATTATCTTATTATCTTATTATCTCATTATAGAAAAGATAGTATAAAGCTTTTGTGTTCTCCTAATGCCTTTTAAAAGGCATTATTCGTCATGAGATTTAGCATTAAATGACATTGGTATTTTTTCTTGTGGTAAGTATATAGTAGGATCTTGCATTTTATATTCATGTCTGAAACCTTCACAACCAACTAATAATTTTGCCACTTGTAGATGAATCTTCATGGTATTTGCTGTTGCAGTTGCTGTTTACATATTTATATAGATAAACCACATCCTTCCCTGGCAAATGACTTTTCACTTTGATTTGATATCTTGTTTCTTATTATTATAACTGATGTGTGCTTTTTAGATTGACTTGGAGGTGCTGGTGTTGGACTGGGATGGACAAAGTTTTAAAAATCACACAACACCTGGTTATAGTCTGAAAGGTTTATTTGGAAGTACTAGCTTTGGGAGCACCACTCCTTCTTCAGGTGGTTGTGGAGAATTAAGATTGTGATCACAGAATTTGTAGCCAAAGACGTCCCGTGTCATGGAGATGTGATACATTAAACAATATTAGATTAAATCTTGCATATTTTAGAATGAGATATATTGGTGTCTGTTCTTTGACGTATAAATCCCAGAACTACTTTTAAATTACATTCTCAAAATAGCTCAGCTTTTCTAACAATAGGTGTGAAATCTGCCTGTGTCCCAATGTTGAGTCAGACTGACAAGCACTTTGCATAGTTTTACATGGATTCATGCAATTTTTGAGCAAAATAAAATGTAATTTTAATTTAAAAAATCACATCTCCACGACACTGGACTTCTGTGGCTAGAAATTCTGTCATCATGATCTTATTCTCTATAACCACCTGATGAAGGAGCAGCACTCTGAAAGCTAGTGCTTCTAAATAAACCTGTTGGATTATAACCTAGTGTTGTGATTTTTAGCTTTTTAAGATTATAGTTGATGTAAAATTCTTGCACTGTTTTACAAATTTAACAACCTCTTCTATTCATTTCATAGGTGTTAACTAAATGTTCGTTTAGTATTAAGGACACACAGTCAGAGGTGAGTGTTTTGAAGTTAATTATGGTGCTGAAGCTAGCAGTGTGTCAGGGCTATTTGCTTCCTCCATTCTTCTCTTCCTCCCCCCAGGGTCATGTCCAGATCCATGCAGGTAATGGCTGCACCCTCAGAATGGTTAGGAAGCGGAGGAAGAAGACAACCACAAACATCAAGGCTACTGAAATACTTTCCCCTTTCTCAGTCAAACATTGCCTTGATGTCAAGGGCAGTCACCCTTGAGGTCAGATCTTTTGTCCACATTGAGATCAAGGTTATAATTAAGTCAGGAGTTGAACGCCCATGGCAGAACTCAAACTGAGTTTGCGATCAGGCTATCGCTAACAGTATGCGGCTTTATAACACTGTCGATTATATTGACAGGGAGAGTAAACTCTTGGAATGGAAACTGGAGCATTTGGGTTGTTGTTTATTTGTGTGCAAGGCATACTTGTAAAATTTTCCACACCGTTGGATGGATGACAGTATTGCAGCCATATTAGAATAGTTTGACTAAGGATGTGTCCAATTCAGTCTTCAGTACTCTTCACAGTATGTTGTCAGGGTCCACAGCCTTTGTGTTAATTAAAGAGAATTAGATAAATCTATAAAAGTCAGTTTGATTAATCTAATAGAATTCTTTTTTTTGATGAAAAACAAAGAATGTTGATGAAAGGACTGTTGCCTGTATGGTTTTTAAGATAACATTTGTAAAATACTGCATAAATGGTTGATTATCAAAATTGAGGGTCTTGGTAGAGTCAGTGTCATTGGGGATAGAAAAATTGACTTGAGGATAGAATACAGTCAGGCATGCTACATTGTTTTTTCAGCCTGGTTCATGCTTTCTGGCATGTATAAGTGATTTGGATATTGAAATAATTGCTGAAATTTCAATATTTGCCCATGATACCAAAGTTGTTTGGCAGCAGACAGTGCAAGTAGTTCCGATCGACTCAACGAGACTTAGGAAGCTAGCAGAGTGAGCGGACAATGATGGCAAAGGATGAAGTGGAGTTATAGACAATAGTCTAAAAAGGTAAACAGAGGAACTCCAATTAAAAATATGTTAGTGTTTGTAAAGTAATGCACACGCAGTGAGTATAATTTTTTTTTAAATGAGCTGGAACAATTAAGCATTGAGAGGTTCTTGTCAGAGTGGTGATTACTGAGTCACAGCCACAAAAAAATCAGGAAATTCAACAAATGGAGAAATTGGATCAGCTGTCCTTATTTTGTATAAAATAATAGCATAGTAAAAGGATGCAGTGAACAGCAAGATAAAAATAAAAATAAAATCCACATGGATAGAGATAAAATATAATAAAGTTCCATCACACATTAATAGATGTAGCTCACAGACCATTTATTAGTGGAAGGGAGCTGAAGGAAGAAGTATGCAGAGAAAATCTGGAATTGAGTAAAACCAGAAAGGAATAATCATGGAAGATTTCAACTGTGCTGATACTAATTGGACAGAAGATATAGTTAAAGAGGGGATGAGAATAGAGTTCTTGCAGTGTACGTACAACTATCTTTAACCCTGTCTGCAAAAAGTTCAACAAGGGATGATGTATTATTGGGGCTGGTAGTGAGAAATGAACCAAAACAGATAAGGAAAAATGAAAGTAGTGGAATGTCTAGGAAATAGTGACCATAATATAATTTGCTTCAAGATTATGGTAGAGAAGGATTAAGCATGATTGAAATTTAAAGATTAGAAAGAGGGTAGATATAGCTGTTTTGGCTAAACGGATCAAGTGATATGGAGAGAGGGCAGGTTTAGGGTATTGAGCTTAATCAGCCATGATCACGTTGATTGGCAGAGCAGTCTTGAATAGTGAAATAGCTGCCTTCTCCTGTTTTATACTTACCTATGTTTCTAAAAACTGATTTTTATGGGCTGAGAATAGAATTTGGGAAAAGAAAATAGGTAACTATGTATGCAAAGAATGATGTAAAACTGACAATAAACAGTGGCAAATGAATTTTAATGTGGGCAACTGTGAGCTCATGCACTTCAAGCCTAAAGAAGTGCAGGTTTTAGATGATGAAAAGCTAGTAACAGTGATGATCCAAAGAGACTTGGATATTTCTGCCACTGGCATCATATGTAAAATCCAGCTGTGCCACCATTTCAATCAGTGCCAGCCACAGCTAACCCTCAAAATACATGTACTAGGAGGGAAACTAGAGAGAACATTGTCTAAGGGCGCATGGGTGGCACTTCATTAGAAATATAGGTTTGCAGTAATCCAAGATGGAGGACAGGAAAGATTTCTGGCTGTAACAGATGCTCTTTTTTTTAGATATTTTAGGTGTTGGAGGTGATTTCCTCAAATTTCAGGAGCAGCAATTACTGTTTTATATGCTGTTGCATTGTTTTGGAACTTTGGAGAAAAAATAAAGTCAAAATAACAGCACTTTTAAAAGAGAGAAAAACAGACAAAGGAAGCACATGGTGAGGCCAGTGCAGGAGAGAGGGAGATACAAACCCACATTGCTAAATGACAGAGTTAGCAGTTACTGCCTTTGCTGCCTTCATGTGTCGCTGGACATAAGAGTGCATCTGGGAAAATTAAAAAAAAACAGTGAAATTCACAACTGATCTTGGAGGAACTCCTCTGGGAGAGGTCACAGCACAGAAGCAGATAAGTGAATTTTAAAAGTGGCCTTAAAATAAGTCTGCAGTAGTGAGTAGAGTGGGTTCTTTCTTGATTATATTATTATTGAGCTATGTCTCTTGATTAAACTTAAAATATAAGCCATAAGTATTAATTTAACCTGGAGCAGTGTTTTATAGAGGAATAAGACAGTGCTATGTTCTGGGTGTGTAGATTGAAAGAGTCAAAAATGGCCCTTAGTAGAGTGATACGCTCTTGTTGGACGTGGGAGTTTAGGGAGAGTTTACGGGTGACTGAGGATTATATCTGCAACAAATGCCGTTGGTTGCGAATCTTAGCCGATCGAATGGATCAGTTGGAGAGGCAGTTACAGGCAATAAGGAATTTACAAGAGCAAGGGGATGTGATGTTTAGCAGTTATAGGAAGGGAGAAGTCTCAGATAAAGTCATATGGTGGGTTAACTCCTGGAAAGGTAAGAGAGGTATGCTGGTAGTGCAGGAGTCTTCTGTGGCTGTCCCCATTTCAAACAAGTATGCTGTTTAGGAAAATGTAGAGGTGATGGATTCTCAGGTAACGTAGCATGAACAGCCAAGTTTCTGGTATTGAGACTGGCTCTAATGTAATGAGAGGTACGTCACGTTCCAAGCGATCGATTGTGTTAGGGTACTCTAGTCCGAGGTGCAGACAGATGTTTCTGTGGCCAGCAGCGAAAAATCAGAATGGTGTGTTGCTTCTCTGGTGCCAAGATCAAGGATGTCTGAGAGGGTGCAGAATGTTCTTAAGGGGGAGAGGGGCCCAGCAGGAGGTCACTTTACACATTGGAACCAACGACATAGGAAGGGAAAAGGTTGAGATCCTGAAAAGAGATTACAGAGAGTTAGGCAGGAATTTAAAAAGGAGGTCCTCAAGTAGCAATATCTGGATTACCCCTGGCGCTATGAGCTAGTGAGAGCAGGAATAGGAAGATAGAGCAGATGAATGCATGGCTGAGGAGCTGCTGTACGGGAGAAGGATTCACGTTTTTGGATCATTGGAAGCAGTTTTGGGTTGAAGTGACCTGTACAAGAAGCACGGATTGTATCTAAATCAGAAGGGGTCGAATATACTGGCAGGGAGATTTGCTAGAGCTGCTTGGGAGGATTTAAACTAATAAGGTGGGGAAGTGAGACCCAGGGAGATAGTGAGGAAAGATTTCAATCTGAGACTTAAACAGTTGAGAACAAAGGCGAGTCAAACAGTCAGGGCAGGCAGGGACAAAGCAGAGAACAAGGTAGAATTGATAAATTAAACTACATTTATTTCAATGCAAGAGGCCTAACAGGGAAGGCAGATGAACTCTGCATGGTTACGAACATGGGACTGGGATATCATAGCAATTATAGAAACATGGCTCAGGGATGGACAGGACAAAGATACAAAGATAATGTTCCAAAATACAAAGGGAGGCAAGGGAGTAGGGAAGTGGCATTTTTGATGAGGGATAGCATTACAGCTGTATTGAGGGAGGATATTCCCGGAAATACATCAAGGGAAGTTATTTGGGTTGAACTGAGAAATAAAGGGATGATCACCTTATTGCTATTGTTTTATAGACCCCCTAATAGTCAGGGAAATTGAGAAACAAAATTGTAAGGAGATCTCAGTTATCTGTAAGAATAATAGGGTGGTCATGCTAGGGGATTTTAACTTTCCAAACATAGACTGGAACTACTATATTGTTAAGGGTTTGGATGGAGAGGAATTTAAATGTGTACAAGAAACTTTTCTGAGTCAGTATGTGGATATACCTACTAGACAAGGTGCAAGACTCTTGGGAAATAAGGCAGGGCAGGTGACTGAGGTGTCAGTGGGGGAGCACTTTGGGGCCAGTGACCATAATTCTATCAGTTTTAAAATAGTGATGGAAAAGGATAGACTAGATCTAAAAGTTGAAGTTCTAAATTGGAGGAAGGCCAATTTTGACGGTATTAGGCAAGAACTTTCAAAAGCTGATTGGGGACAGATGTTTGCAGGTAAAGGAATGGCTGGAAAATGGAAAGCCTTCAGAAATGAGATAATGAGAGTCCAGAGACAGGATATTCCTGTTAGGGTGAAAGGAAAGGCTGGTAGGTATAGGGAATGCCGGATGACTAAAGACATTGAGGGTTTGGTTAAGAAAAAGAAGGAAGCATATGTCAGGTACAGACAGGATAGATCGAGTGAATCCTTCGAAGAGTATAAAGGCTGTAGGAGTATACTTAAGAGGGAAATCAGGAGGGCAAAAAGGGAACATGAGATAGCTTTGGCAAATAGAATTAAGGGAATCCAAAGGTTTTTTACAAATACATTAAGGTCAAAAGAGTAACTCGGGAGAGAATAGGGCCCCTCAAAGATAGGCAAGGTGGCCTTTGTGTGGAACCGCAGGAGATGGGGTAGATACTAAACGAGTATTTTGCATCAGTATTTACTGTGGAAAAGGACATGGAAGATATAGAATGTAGGGAAATAGATGGTGACATATTAAAAAATGTCCAGGTTACAGAGGAGGAAGTGCTGGATGTCCTGAAATGCATAAAAGTGGATAAATCCCCAGGATCTGATCAGGTGTACCCTAGAACTCTGTGGGAAGCTAGGGAAGTGATTACTGGGCCTCTTTCTGAGATATTTGTCTCATCGATAGTCACAGGGTGAGGTTGCGGAAGACTGGAAGTTGGCTAATATGGTGCCACTGTTTAAGAAAGGTGGTAAGGACAAGCCAGGGAACTGTAGACCGGTGAGTCTGACGTCAGTAGTGTGCAAGTTGTTCGGAGGGACAGGGTGTACGTGTATTTGGAAAGGCAAGGACTGATTAGGAATAGTCAACATGGCTTTGTGCATGGGAAATCATGTCTCACAAACTTGATTGAGTTTTTTGAGGAAGTAACAAAGAAGATTGATGAGGGCAGAGCAGTAGATGTGTTCTAGCTGGACTTCAGTAAGGTGTTTGACAAGGTTCCCCATGGGAGACTGGTTAGCAAGGTTAGATATTACAGAATACAGGGAGAACTAGCCATTTGGATACAGAACTGGCTCAAAGGTAGAAGACAGAGGGTGGTGGTGGAGGGTTGTTTTTCAGACTGGAGGCCTGTGACCAGTGGAGTGCCACAAGGATCGGTGCTGGGTCCACTACTTTTCGTCATTTATGTAAATGATTTGGATGTGAGCAAAAGAAGTGTGGTTAGTAAGTTTGAGGATTTGAGCTATATGGAGAGGTTGAATAGGCTGAGTCTGTTTTCCTTGGAGCGTCAGAGGCTGAGGGGTGACCTTAGAGATTTATAAAATCATGAGGGGCATGGATAGGATAAATAGACAAAACGTTTTCCCTGGGGTGGGGAAGTCCAGAACCAGAGGGCATAGGTCTAGAGTGAGAGGGGAAAGATATAAAAGAGACCTAAGGGGCAACTCTTTCACTCTGAGGGTGGTACGTGTATGAAATGAGTTGCCAGAGGAAGTGGTGGAGGCTAGTACAATAGCAACATTTAAAAGGCATCTGGATGGGTATATGAAGAGGAAGGGTTTGGTGGGATATGGGCCAAGTACTGGCAGGTGGGAATAGATTGGGTTGGGATATCTGGTCGGTATGGACGGGTTGGACCAAAGGGTCTGTTTCTGTGCTGTACATCTCTTTGACTGTGACACTCATGGATGTATTGCTATTATCTTCTACCCTGCCCTCAATGTTTCCGCTAGAGGTATATTTGAGATTTGCAGTAATTGACCCACAAATGCATTATAACAGATGCTAGTTTGTTTGTTTTGTATGAACCTTGCCTGTGATGATACATGTCAGATTGAGCAGGTGGTTGTTTGCATTTGTGGCAGGCTTCTCACAGATGCAAAGTGTTAACTACACACGTACAACCCTGCACATTGATGTGGTGACCAAGAGGGAAGCTGTTGGTCTCATAAATTCGAAATTGCAAGTTTGATTCCTGCTAGTGTCAGCAGCACATTCATTTAGGGGCCCTTTTGTGGGGCAGTGATAGTGTCCCTACCCCAAAACCAGAAGATCCAGGTTCAAGTCCCACCTGATCTAGAGGTGTTAGTAACATCCCTGAACAGGTTGATTAGAAAAAATAGGGTAACAACATGCACACACATTGGACCTCCTGTGGTGCAGTGGTAATGACAATACCCCAGGACCAGGAGGTCTGGGTTCAAGTCCCACTTGCTCCAGAAGTGTATAATTACATTTCTGAACTGGTTGATTAGAAAAATAGACTAAATAAAAAAGAAAACATGTACACTGTTCAAGTTCCACCTGCTCTAGAAGTGTGTAATAACACGTCTGAATAGCTTAATAGAAAAATAGGTTAAATAAAGAAAAAAAACACATTCAAGTTCCATCTGCTGCAAAGGTGTGTCATAACATTTCTGAAGATGTTGATTAGAAAAATAGGTTTAATGAAGAAAGAAGTAACATGCCATTCAAGTCCCACCTACTGCGGAGTTGTGTAATAGCACTTCACCTGATGAAAGAGTAGCGCTCCTGACAGCTTGTGATTTCAAATAAACCTGTTGGACTATAACTAGATGTCATGTGACTTCTGACTTTGTCCACCCCAGTCCAACACTGGCGCATCCACATCGTAACACTTTTCTCTCCAGGTTGATCAGAAAAGTAGGTGAAATTAAAAATAAAACATGCACACCCCTATATCAACAAGAAATATGTCTTAAACCACAAGGATGTCCTGTCCATATTGCTGCAACCACAAAATGATATTTCTGAAACTCTTATGTGGTGGGTAAACCTTTAATTCGGCCACTTATTAAGAAATCTCAAACAAATCAAGTACTGAAACAATGATTTAAACTTTACAGCATGGAACAACCAAAATAAAACCCCTGAATCTATAAGTGAGCAAGTTAAGCCTCACAACACAACTTAGCTATTAACTGATTAATGGTGGAATTTCGCTACAATTCTAACCAACAGTATCTGTCTTTGGATATGTCCAAGGTTCAATTCTTGTGCAGTGTTGTTCTTCGAAGTTTTGTTAAAGATTCCTGGAGTTGAATTCTTATACAGTTTTCTCTCTTTTAAGTTTGTGATGTGACATTATCAATGATTTAATAGATTCTTTCCTCCCAACACAGATTACACTTCTGGGAGACCTCAAGTCTGTACCTTGCCTTCTTATCAAAAGTAGCTCCCCTGTTCCATGTTATATTCAGCTTTAACTGTGTGTTTGAAAGCAAAAACACAGATTTGCCCGTAACTAATCCCGTTAGGACATTCCTTCTGCAGGCAATTTTAATTGTCCATTTTATCATGAGGCAGTAGGTCATTAAGCAGTGTTATTTCCTCTCTCCCAGGAAAGTGCTTATTTATGTTGCTTTGATTCCTTCCCAAGGATAGTTAATTAGCATGTTGCTTTTAATTCCTTTATAACAGTTTCTTCTTCTCTCTTTGATCTCAAAAAACAATTTATTCCAGAAAGTGTGTTTGCTAATTCTTTCAATCTTTGAGGTTATTGCAGTTCTGAAGTTTACATGGTCACACTTAGGATTCTAAGGGCATCTCCATGATTCTGTGGTAATGTAAGTTCCTTTGACAGCACATATCATCATGATAGACTCCTTGTTGTTCAAGCTGTAAACTGTTTCATCTCCTGTGGTGGTCTTATGACTGAAGAGTCCTCTGTGAGGTCATCATGCATGGCTTTAGCTGTGCCATTTCTGTCCTTCTGCTGGGGACATTGGAATTTGATGATTTGATGGATGGTCCTCAACTTTGCTGATTTGAATTTCAGTGCTTGCTTGAATTTGGGTTTGTTCACTCTAGTATTTTCCCAAGACAAGTTTGTAAGGCTCTTTTTAGGATCATTATGTCATTTATAGTGACCAACTTGGTGTCATTTGCCTTAAGCTAACAACAAAATTTGTTTTCTTTAAACTGGTGAGCAAAGACATACAAAAAAAGCATCCCAAAAAACACCACCTGCAGACTAGAAAGGTCACAACTATGTTTTCATTGCGCAAGCATAAAGTTGGATTTTAGCCAGGTACTTAATACTCTTCTTTACTGCATCTTTCTTCCAAATTTCAGATTTAAATTGAACATTGATAGAGGGTTCATTCCAATTTCAACCCATAGTTCCCCAATTAATTCCACATTAATTTGGAAGAAATTTATTACCTCAGTGACTTCACACTTCTTGGCTCCCACATGGCTGGGAATTTCTTTGAATGATGTCAAAATGTTCTCTCCACTTTGAGTCCCCTTCTCCCTATCCTTGCAAACTTCCTTTCTCCCTGCCCTCCTCCCTCCTCTTGCAGCCCTTCCCTTTGCCCCTCTGCACTTGCCCTTGCAGCCTTGCCTTGCCACTCCCCCTCTTCTTGCAGCCCTCTTCACCACCAACTCTTACAGCCCTCCTGTCCTGTGCCCCTTGCAGCCTCCTCTCCCCAGTCCTTGTAGTCCTCCTTACTGATGCTGCCTTTTGCACCCCTTCTTCCCCCCCGGCCAGATGCAGCCTCACTCTCCCCACCCTTTAGAGACAGTCTTTCTCTTAACTTGCTCTGTATTGCTGTCTCTCTCTCTCTCACACACATACTCTGTCATGTTCTTCTCTCATTCCCTCCGCATTTATAGTTTGTCCCTGACTCTACAAATTATTCACCTCCAGTCATGGGTACATCCCTGCAAAGAGTAGGGCCTATTAGCGACCATGGGGCAACCTGTGTATAAAGCCAGAGGACATAAGTAGAGTGTTAATGAGTACTCCACATCTGCCTTTACTAAGGGGTAAGAAGGATGCAAATATTGAATTAGGGAAGATGGCCTGTGAACTTCTTGAGCAGTTTGATATAAGAAGCGAGGAGATATTGGAAATTTTGGATTTAAAAGTAGACAAATCCCCGGATGCGGATGTGTTGTATCCCAGATGCCTGTGGGAAAGAAGCGAGGAAATTCCAAGAGTTCTGACCCAAATTTTTAAATCACCTCTGGTCATATAGGAGGTGCCAGAGGACTGGAGGACAGCTAATGTGATTCCACTTTACAAGAAGGGTGGTAGAGGTAGACTTGAGAACTAAAGACCAGTCAGTCCGATTATCGATGGCAGAGAAACTATTGGAGAATATAGTGAAAGAGAAAATTAATCTCCATTTGGAGAGGCAAGGTTTGATCAGAGATAGTCAGCATGGCTTTGTTGGAGGTCATGCCAAACAAATTTTCACCCAGAGAGTGATGGGAGTCTGAATTGCACTACCTGATGTTGGGGAGGGGGGAGTAGACGCAGGAAACCTAAGAAATTTTAAAAGGGCATTGGGTAGTTTTGCAGAAGAGGGACCCCAGGGGTTCAGGTACATAATTCTTTGAAGCTTGCGTCACACATAGACAAGGTGGTTAAAAAGGCATTTGGTATGCTTGCTTTCATCACTCACTCCTTTGAGTATAGGAGTTGGGATGTTCTGTTAAGGTTGTACAGGACATTGTTGAGGCCTCTTCTGGAATACTGTGACCAGTTCTGGTCATAGAATTATAGGAAGGATATGATTAAGCTGAAGAGGGTTCAGAAGAGATTTACCACGCTATTGCTGGGTATGAAAGGTTTGTGTTATAAAGAAAGATTGGCAAAGTGGGACATTTTTAACTGGAGCATAAGAGGTGGAGAGGTGACCTTAAAGAAGTTTGTAAAATGAGGAGGATAGATAAAGTTAATGGAAGTTTTCTTTTCCCTAGGATAAGGGACTTCAAGACCAATGGGCACATTTTTAAGGTGAAAAGAGAGAGATTTAAAAAAGACATGAAAGGCAATTTTGTTTTGCACAAAGGGTAATTCGCATGTGGAATGAACTTTGTGAGGAAGTATTGGATGTAGATACAATTACAATGTTTAAAAGACATTTGGACACGTCCATGAAAATGCAAGATGTGAATGGACGTGGGCCAGGAGCAGCCAGGTGGGGCTAGTTTAGTTCGGGATCATGTTCGGCATGGATTGTTTGGACCAAAGAGTCTGTTTCCGCGCTGTATGACTCAAGAATATGTATTTGGATGAGCACTTGAAATGAAGTGGGCCTAATGTAGGAAAGTGGGACTAATGTAGGTGGTAGTATATTTGAGTTTGAATGATTATGGAGGCTTTTTTTTCTTAAACATTATTTAAAAGACACATTGGAACTTTTTTTTTCAACAAGGCATTTCTTGAAAATCGCATAGTTCCACACAATTGTTGGCCCTGGTTGCTTAAACTCACTTCAGAGAAGCATCTGACTTTAAGACTGGATTTTATAAAAAGTATTGCAGATTTTTAAATTTCATTCACAGGGTGAGGGCATTGCTGGCCAGGCAGCATTTATTGCCCAAAGGGTAGTAAAGAATCAACCACGTTGCTTGCTGGAAATCTGAAATTAAAACAAAGTGCTGGAGGAAATCAGATCTGGCAACATTTGTGGAGAGAGAATTAGTTATGTATCGAGTTCAGCTGCCAGACCTGCTGAATTTCTTCAGCATGTTTTGGATTTATTGGATTTTATGTATGCTGTGTTTAAACAGAATTTTGCGGATTTGAATGTGTTTTTGAGTTTTGGTTTAGGAAATTGCGAGAAAGGAGTTGAAATATAGACTGGAAATAATACAGACTTCTTCCAAAGTTGGAATACTTATAAGGGCCTGATTTATAGCTGGAGAAGCTGCTTAGGGAGAGCCACTCATAAATAAATGAATTTTCTGGTCTAATTTTGCATTATCACTTGCTAAATCATTCATGTGTTTTGGCACATTGTTACCTTGAATCACTACTTAAAATAGCATTAATGATGATATAAGGACAATTAATTCCTAAATTTTAACTGATGCTAATTCAGATTGTACATGTTGTCAACCTGAATTACTTCTGTAAGCTTATCAATTGTATCAAAATTCAGCAGTTTAACCAACATCGGTGCACAACATTCAGAAATTATGATGTTAAAATTACTTGGAGACATGTAATTGGGATTGTTTTGATAAAGGATGAAAATGTACTCCTACTTTGACACAATTGACATAAATATGTATTTTTGTGTTTTTATAGATTACATTTAAAAGTTCTGCAGTGGACATAGGAGTACAGTGTGAAACAATTAGTCACAAACTGGTGTATTTGGAAGACCAACTGCAAATGGCAATGAACAATCATGACAAGAGTCTTACTCATATCCTTTAACTTAAAATTTAGAAACTGAAATTAGTTTTGCTGCAAGCGCATATCAGTCTTTTAAGAGATATTTGTGCAAAATTTCAAAATCTTTCATTGTGATAAGCAGCCCTAAAATAATCCTGCACATTTTATGGAGATTTATTCAGTTTGAAGTAGAATAAAATGGAATAAATGCTGAGAGGTTTGAAAGCTAGTAAACACTTCAGAAGAAGAATTATTATTATTATTATTTTAAGTGATCATTTTAATCGAAGGTGGAGGACTAGAGGCTGCTCCTTTTTTTTTTTTGAAGTATTTTAGGAATTGGAGGTGATTTCCTCAAATTCCAGGAGCAGCAATTACTGTTTTATATGCTGTTGCATTGTTTTGGAACTTTAGAGAGGAAAAAAAAGTCAAAACAACAGCACTTTTAAACTGGAGAGGAACAGACAAAGACAGCACATGGTGAGGTCAGGGAGGGGAAGAGAGAGATAGAGGAAACAAACCCACGCTGCCAACTGACACAGTAGTGAACCTGCACGGTTACTGCCTTTGCTGTTTGAATTCACATATCGCTGGACATCGGGTGCGTCTGGAAAAACTAACAGTGAAATTCACAACTAACCTTTGAGGAACCTGTTTAGGAGAGATCATAGCACAGAAACAGATAAGTGAATATTTTTAAGTGTGGGCTTATAGTAAGTCTGCAGTAGTGAGTTTGTTCTTGATTATATGTTTTATTGAGATATCTCTCTTGATTAAACTTAAGCCATAAATATCAAGTTAGCCTGGAGCAGTGTTATGTAGAGGAATAAGACAGTGCTATTTTCTGGGTCTGTAGATTGAAAGAAGCAAAAATGGCCTTTAGTAGAGTGATATGCTCTTTTTGTTGGATGTGGGAGTTTACGGGTTACTGAGGATTATATCTGCAATAAATGCAACTGGTTGCGAATCCTATCAGATCGAATGGATTAGTTGGAGAGACACTTAGAGGCAATGAGGAATTTACAAAAGCAAGGGGATGTGATGGATGGTAATTATAGGAAGGGAGAAAAGTTGCAGATATAGTCACATAGATGGGTTAACTCCAGGAAAGGTAAGAGAGGAAGTCAGATAGAAGACTCCTGCACTGTGGCTATCCTCATTTCAAACAAGTATGCTGTTTTGGAAAATGTAGGGGGTGATGGATTTTCAGGGGAATGTAGCATGAACAGTCAAGTTTCTGGTATCAAGACTAGCTCTAATGCAATGAAGGGTACATCAGGTTCCAAGAGATAAATTGTGTTAGGGGGCTCTCTAGTCTGAGGCTCAGTCAGACGTTCTTGTGGCCAGCAGTGAAAAATCAGAATGGTGTGTTGCTTCCCTGGCACCACGATAAAGGATGTCTCAGAGGGGGTGCAGAATGTTCTCAAGGGGGAGAGGGACCAGCAGGAGATCATTGTACACATTGGAACCAATGACCTAGGAAGGGAAAAGGATGAGATTCTGAATGGACAATATGGACTGTATTTCTAAAAAGGAGATCTTTGAGAGTAGTAATATCTGGATTACTCCCGGTGCTGCGAGCTAGTGAGGGTAGGAATAGGAGGATAGAGCAGATGAATGCATGACTGAGGAGCTGGTGTATGGGAGAAGGATTCACATTTTTGGATCATTAGAATTTCTTCTAGGGTAGAAGTGACCTGTACAAGAAGCACAGATTGCACCTGAATTGGAGGGGGACGAATACAGAGGAACCTTAATTATCTGAACAAGCTGGGCGGGCACTATTTCGCTAGGATAATTGATTAATCGGTTAAATGATTTACTGTGGGCTCGGAGTTTTCTGTGAAGTCTGCTCCCCGTTCAGGAGACGAGATAGCGCGAACCTCCGCCCCCAAACCCCGCACCCCCAGCTACCGCCAACCGGCCCTTCCCCATCTGGCACCCCCCCCACACACACACATCTTATTGGGATTGTATTATAGACCCCCTAATAGTCAGAGGGAAATTGAGAAACAAACTTGTAAGGAGATCTCAGCTATCTGTAAGAATAATAGGGTGGTTATAGTAGGAGATTTTAATTTCCCAAACATCGACTGGAACTGCCATTGTCTTAATGGTTTAAATGGAGAGGAATTTGTTAAGTGCTTATAAGAAATTTTGATTCAATATGTGGATGCACCTAATAGAGAAGGTGCAAAACTTGACCTACTCTTGGGAAATAAGGTGGGGGAAGTGACTGAGGTATCAGTGGGGCAGCACTTTGGGGCCAGCAAACAAAATTCTGTCAGTTTTATAATAATGATGGAAAAGGATAGACCAGATCTAAAAGTGGAAGCTCTAAATTAGAGGAAGGCTAATTTTAACGGTATTAGGCAAGAACTTTCAAAATCTGATAGGGAGCAGATGTTCGCAGGTAAAGGGACGGCTGGAAAATGGGAAGCCTTCAGAAATGAGATAATGAAAGTCCAGAGACAGTATATTCTGTTAGGGTGAAAGGAAAGGCTGATAGGTATAGGGAATGTTGGATGACTAAAGAAATTGATGGTTTGGTTAAGAAAAAGAAGGAAGCATATGTAAGGTAGAGACATGATAGATTGAGTGAATCCAAAGGCAGTAGGAGTATACTTCAGAGGGAAATCAGG
This sequence comes from Chiloscyllium plagiosum, assembly GCF_004010195.1. Classification (NCBI taxonomy): domain Eukaryota; kingdom Metazoa; phylum Chordata; class Chondrichthyes; order Orectolobiformes; family Hemiscylliidae; genus Chiloscyllium; species Chiloscyllium plagiosum. Next base: position 37,616,109 of record NC_057712.1, read on the forward strand.
AGGGCAAAAAGGGAACATGAGACAGCTTTGGCAAATAGGGTTAAGGAGAATCCAAAGGGCTTTTATAAATACATTAAGGACAAAAGGGTAACTAGGGAGAGAATAGGACTCCTCAAAGATCAGAGCTGAAAATGTGTTGCTGGAAAAGCGCAGCAGGTCAGGCAGCATCCAAGGAGCAGGAGAATCAACGTTTCGGGCATGAGCCCTTCTTCATTAGCTCATGCCCGAAACATTGATTCTCCTGCTCCTTGGATGCTGCCTGACCTGCACTTTTCCAGCAACACATTTTCAGCTCTGATCGCCAGCATCTGCAGTCCTCACTTTCTCCTCAAAGATCAGTAAGGCGGCCTTTGTGTGGAACCGCAGGAGATGGGGCAGATACTAAACGAGTGTTTTGCATCAGTATTTACTGCGGAAAAGGACATGGAAGATATAGACTATAGGGAAGTAGATGGTGATATCTTGAAAAATGTCCATATGACAGAGGATGAAGGGCTGGATGTCTTGAAACGCATAAGAGTGGATAAATCTCCAGGACCTGATCAGGTGTACCCTAGAACTATGTGGGAAGTTAGGGAAGTGATTGCTGGGCCCTTTTCTGAGATATTTGTAACATCGATAGTCACAGGTGAAGTGCTGGAAGATGAGAGGTTGGCTAAAGTGGTACCACTGTTTTAAGGATGGTAAGGACAAGCCAGGGAACTTGAGCCTGACGGTGGTGGGCAAGTTGTTGGAGGGAATCCTGAGGATCTACAGGATGTACATGTATTTGGAAAGGCATGAACTGCTTAGGGATAGGCAACATGGCTTTGTGTGTGGGAATCATGTCTCACAAACTTGATTGAGTTTTTTGAAGAAGTAACAAAGAGGATTGATGAGGGTAAAGCAATGCACGTGATCTATATGGACTTCAGTAAGGCGTTCGACAACGTTCCCCATGGGACACTGGTTAGCAAGGTTAGCTCTCAGGAATACAGGGAGAACTAGCCATTTGGATTTAGAACTAACTCAAAGGTAGAAGGCAGGGTGGCGGTGGAGGGTTGTTTTTCAGACTGGAGGCCTGTGACCAGTGGAGTGCCACAAGGATCAGTGCTGGGTCCACTACTTTTTGTCATATATGTAAATGATTTGGATGTGAGCAAAAGAGGTATAGTTACTAAGTTTGCAGATGCCACCAAAATTGGAGGTGTAGTGTACAGCAAAGAAGGTTACCTCAGATTACAACAGGAACTTGACCAGATGGGCTAATTGGCTAAGAAGTGGCAGATGGAGTTTAATTTAGATAAATGTGAGGTGCTGCATTTTGGGAAAGCAAATCTTACCAGGACTTAATAGTAAGGTCCTGGAGAGTATTGCTGAACGAAGGACCTTTTGAGTGCAGATTCAAAGCTCCTTGAAAGTGGTGTCGCAGGTAGATAGGATAGTGAAAAAGGCAATTGGCATGCTTTCCTTTATTGGTCAGAGTATTGAGTACAATCGGGAAGTCATGTTGCAGTTGTACAGGATATTGGTTAGGCCACTGTTGGAATATTGCGTGCAATTCTGGTCTCCTTCCTATCGGAAAGATAGAACATAGAATAATACAGCGCAGTACAGGCCCTTCGGCCCTCGATGTTGCGCCGATCCAAGCCCACCTAACCTACACTAGCCCACTATCCTCCATATGCCTATCCAATGCCCGCTTAAATGCCCATAATGAGGGAGAGTCCACCACTGCTACTGGAAGGGCATTCCATGAACTCACAACTCGCTGAGTAAAGAACCTACCCCTAATATCTGTCCTATACCTACCCCCACTTAATTTAAAGCTATGCC
>NC_057712.1:37619578-37646588 GCF_004010195.1 Chiloscyllium plagiosum
TATACACACTTCAATCCACTTTCCTGTTTACAGGCACCCTCCTTTGAGATTGATGCCATGTTCCTAACCTCCCGACACTCCAGGTTCTGCACCCTAAAGCTACAGTCTGGGTTCCCATGCCCCTGCAGAGTTAGTTTAAACCCCCCCCAAGAGCACTCGCAAACCTCCCACCAAGGATACTGGTGCCCCTCTGGTTCAGGTGCAGACCATCCTGTTTATAGGGGTCCCACCTTCCCCAGAAAGAACCCCAGTTATCCAAATACCAGAATCCCTCCCTCCTGCACCATCCCTGTAGCCACGCACTTAACTGTTCTCTCTCCCTATTCCTCGACTCTCTATCACGTGGCACGGGTAACAAACCAGAGACAACAACTCTATTTGTTCTAACTTTGAGCTTCCAACCTAGCTCCCTGAAAGCCTGTCTAACATCCTCAGCGCTCCTCCTACCTATGTCATTGGTGCCAATGTGGACCACGACTTCGGGATGTTGTGAAACTTGAAAGGGTTCAGAAAAGATTTACAAGGATGTTGCCAGGGTTGGAGGATTTGAGCTCCAGGCTTGGGGCTGTTTTCCCTGGAGCATCGGAGGCTGAGGGGTGACCTTATAGAGGTTTACAAAATTGAGGGGCATGGATAGGGTAAATAGGCAAAGTCTTTTCCCTGCAGCCGGTGAGTCCAGAACTAGAGGGTATAGGTTTAGGGTGAGAGGGGAAAGATCTAAAGGAGACCTAAGGGGCAACGTTTTCACACAGAGGGTGGTACGGGTATGGAATGAGCTGCCAGAGGAACTGGTGGAGGCTGGTACAATTGCAACATTGAAAAGGCTTCTGGATGGGTGTATAAATAGGAAGTGTTTTGAGGAATATGGGCCAGGTGCTGGCAGATGGGACTAGATTGGGTTGGGATATCTGGTCGGCATGGACAGGTTGGACCGAAGGGTCTGTTTTCATGCTGTACATCTCTATGACTCTGAGGGGGCATGGATCGGATAAATAGACAAAGTCTCTTCCCTTGGGGTTGGGGAAGAGACTAGAACTAGAGGGCATAGGTTTAGGGTGAGAGGGGAAAGATATAAAGGAGACCTAAGGGGCAACTCTTTCATGCAGAGTGTGGTATGTGTATGGAATGAGCTGCCAGAGGAACTGGTAGAGGCTGGTACAATTACAACATTTAAAAGGCATCTGGATGGACATATGAATAGGAAGGGTTTTGAGGAATCTGGGCCGGGTGCTGGCAGATGGGACTAGATTGGGTTGGGATATCTGGTCGGCATGGTTAAGTTGTTTCCATGCTATACATCTCTATGACTCTATTTCAAAAGCAGATAGCAAATAAAATATTGTTACCTGTCAGAACTACTTAAAACACTAATATAATTGATTTTTAAGTAACTTTAACAAATGTTACTTTTACTTACTTTTCAACATCCCTCCTTTGGCTTTCCTCTCATTCTGATCTTGTTTTCCTTTTTGTCCAAGTAAATAACTCCTTGTCTGTAAAACTCCAAAATTGCAAATTGCTCAAAGTGTCGAAACCAGATTTTGTAATGGATAACAACACCAGTACCATTTAAAGTGTGGTTTAGTTTGCAGGCTTCATTTCACCAGCTGAAGGCCTGTCATCTGCAAACTAGAGAACATCAGAAATGAAGGGCTTTTGCCCGAAACGTCGATTTTGCCTGTCCTCGAATGCTGCCTGAATTGCTGTGCTCTTCCAGCACCACTAATCCAGAATCTGGTTTCCAGCATCTGCAGTCATTGTTTTTACCAACATCAGAAATGTTACTGTTATCCATTGCTCAAAGTGCATAAGCCAGGTTTTTGCAGTGTTGCAGTTCCTCTCCACAGTCAAATCAGTTCATTATTCTAGAGTTATTTTGAAACCTAAGAACAATCACAACTACCTTTCTCCACAGTAAAACAGCACTCAAATTCTTCCCATGACCTTACTCTTCCGCTTCAGTGAGTACAAAGATTTCATGTATTTTGGATTATTCAAAATCTTTGAGACATTCGGCTGCTACCCATGTGTGCTGCATTCAACATTGTTGACCATGCGATTTTGCTCCACTGCCTCTTCTTCATCATAGACCGTCTGATGTGAAGCTGCACAAATGTTTCCTAATTACTGTGCAAAGGAGCTAACACGTCTTATCATACTCAAGATCCCATCTCAATCCATCCTTGGCCACCTTTTCTATCACATCTATAGCTTTGACATAACTTTTTTTTTCAATTCCTAGTCATTAGAGCTTGATGGCCTCTTTCTTGATTATTCACACAACTGAGCTTAAAATTTCTTAGCTTCAAGTAATCCCTTCAGGAACTGACCAAACATTTCTGATCTTGAATTTTTCAAATAAAACCCTTAGAGGTAACTATTTCCTAACTTCTGAACTAACTCCTTTCATTTATAGGCTGCCTAAAAGCTTTCCAATCTCTGGGAAACCTAAACTAAGCTAAGCTAAAACAATTCTTCTAAATAAAAGCAATCAAATGCTTTTCAATGTTTGGTCTTTCCGGTAATTTTTTTTACAGTAGAAATTCCTTCCATCACTCTGGGAGTGCCCCAAGTCAGCTGCTTTTGGATACCATGACTTGGAGGTGCTGGTGTTGGACTGGGGTGGACAAAGTTTAAAAGTCACAATACCAGGTTATAGTCCAACAGGTTTACTTGGAAGTCCTCACTTTTGAAATGGCTAATTTCCACTCATTCAAAATCTAAACTCTAAAGTAAATCATATTAATGTGCATAAATCACACACCTTACATTGCAGAGATTGAGTGGACAGCAAGATGGCAGATGGAGTAGACTATGGAGAAATGAGAGGTTTTTCACTTCTGTAGTAAGAATGAGAAGAATATTTTCTTAAATTTTTGATTGTTGATGTTCAAAGCGATTTTAGTATTCTTTTACAAGGAACAGCGAAACTTAACATGAAAATGCAGCAAACAGTCAGGAAATTGAATGGCATATTGGCCTTTTTTGAAAAGGAACAGGAATGAGGAGGATTGCTATAGTTGTACAAAGTTTTGGTTAGATTACTCAAAGATTACTTAATCTCACTTCTGTAATATAATTTGCCTTCATCCTTGCCGACAACTCATCTGCTAAAGATGTCATTGATGTCTTTGACATCTTCAGACCCAACTATTTAGATGCACATCCTCCAACCTCATTAAAGCACAGGAAGTTAACATGCATGTACAGTAAGCAGTTAGGAAGGTAACAGGTATATTAGCTTTTGTCACATAAGGAATGAAGAGTAAAGAGGTCTTGCTTCAATTATATGTAGCACTGGTACGACCATATCTGAACTGTGTATTTTTGATTTTGTTGCCCATAGAATGATATTCTAGCCCTCGAGAGAGTGCAGTTATGATTCACCAGACTGGTTCCTGGGATGAAGGGATTGTACAGTAAAGAGGCATTGAGAAGATTAAACTCGTCCTGAGAGATTATTTAACAAAAAAAAAGAAAAATTTTAAAGGGCGTGACAGTGTAGATGCTGAAAACATCTTTTCTTTTTTGGGAAATCTAGAACCTGGGATTGCAGGCTCAGGATAAGGGTTTGATCATTTAGGACTGAAGAGGGGAAATTTCATAATTCAGTTGTGAATATTTGGAACTAAAGACCATAGAGAGCTGTGAAAGCTCAGTCTTTTAGTATATTCAAGACTGAGGTTAAAAAGTTTTGCTTTAATACTGCTGCAGTGAAGAGATATAAGGAAAATGCAGAAAGGTGAAATTGCAGAATGTTAGCCATGACCATATTGAATAGCAGAGCAGGCTTGAAGGGCCAAATAGCCTACGCTGCTTATATATTTTATGGCCTTAACTTCAGATTATCCAACACTCTGCCATTCATATCCTATCCCACATCAGATTCTGCTTGCACATCACTTCAATCCTTGCCAACTGGCTCCTGGTTCTGAAACATTCCATGTTTAGAATTCTCAATTTCGTGGCCAGTCCTATTTTTACACCACCTTCCCTTACCCACAAAAGTGTCTCAATTTCCCTGATTCCGGTTTCACTTCACCTTATCATTGTAGGCCCTACTTTCAGCCACCTAAGTCCCATATCGTGGAATTACCTTCTTAAGTCTTTCAAACTTTCCACCTTTTGGAGTCGTCCTCTTTGAAGAAGTGACTGGTCCCCACTTCTTAGAACGTCTTTGTTTGCTCTCTGTCCATTGTTTCCTTGTGCTTCCACAAAGCTCCTTTGATGTTTCTTTTATATTAAAGTATAAAACAGCAAATTCTTAATTTTTATTACACTTCCTTGGACATTATAATTTCTCTACTCAGTAATGCACACTGCCTTTAGTCACCAACCTACAGATTTCTTTTACCGTATACTTTTTTGTGTTGCTGTCCGTTAACTATTGAACAGCAGAGATGTTTAAAAGATGTTGCTGACAGAAGTAAGTTTGACTCATTGGTGAGAAATTCTAGTCTGTTAACCAAATTAGTAAATATAGAATGAACCAATAGTAAAATTAAAAGTATTTTACATAGGTAATCATTATTTGATCATCAAATATTTAGAATTATTTTGAAAACGCATTTATTTTAGCTGTGTCTAGCTGATACTTACGGAGCCATTTCCATTCAGTGAATAATTTCAGTGGAAAGTAGCTGCTAATCGTCTTCGTCTTTCATCCTTAATAACTGCCCACAGCATCTACAGAGAGAAGTCCAGATGGTAAAAGAAACACTTCAGGCAATGTTGAAACAGCTTTTGCCCGATGAAGACGAAAAGGAGTTAGGAGATTTTATAATCAACAGCTGGTGACTAAGAAAGTAATTATTTGAAGGCAAATGTGTCTGATGTTGCCTTATGACATTCCATTTGACAATAGTCTTGTTAACTGTATCATGTCTTGGCAAATCCTGAAGTCAAGTTCATTAATTACAAAATATATAACTTGGTTACTAATAATGCACTTAATTTAGTTTTCAAAAGTTCAAAGGCCAGTATTTAAATTTAATAGTTTAACATTTGCTGCCTTGTATCAATGACTTTTTTAATATCACCTTAAAGCAAAGGAGATATTTATACAATGAAATACAATACAGCGCAGGAACAGGCCATTTGGCCCACCTAGCCTATGCCGTTTCCCAGCCTTATTTAGACCTGCTACTTATTGCCTATAAATGGTTTCTATCCCTCTGTCCACCTACCATTCGAGCGCCTATTAAGATATGCCTTCAACATTGCTAACGTGCTTGATTCCACCACCTCCACTGGCAGTATTTTCCAGGCACCCACCACCTCTATGTGAAAGGTTTTCCCCACACTTCTCCCAAATTTACCCCCCTCTCACCTTGAACCTGTGCCCCCTTGTAGTTGACCTTACCACCATGTGAAAAGGCCTCTCACTATCCACCCTACCTATGCCTGTCATAATTTTATAGACCTCTGTCAGGTCACCCCTCAATCTCTGTTTTTCCAGTGAAAACAATCTGACTTTATCCAACTTTTCTGCATGACCTAAACCGTCCAGGCAACATCCTAATAAACCTTCTTGCACCTACTCCAAAGCATCAAGTCCTTCTGGTAGTGTGGCAGCACGAACTATACACAGTATTCTAAATGTGTCTGAACTAAAATTATATTACAGCTGTACAAAACTTGCCAACTTTTATATTTGATAGACCAGCCACTTTTTTGACCACCTTGTCAACCTGTGTTGCCTGTGAACCTGTATGCCCAGATCCCTCCGGATGTCAATTTTCCTAAGGGGTCTACCATTATTGTAAAATTCACACCTGAGTTTGGTCTTCAAAATGCATCACCTCACATTTGTCCAGATTAAACTCCATCTGCTGTTTCTTTGCCCAAATTTGCACTCAATCTGTATCCCACTGTATCTTTGACAATCATCCTCACTATATGCAATCCACCTATTTTAAGTGTTATCCACAAATCTAATCATCAGACCACCCCTTGCGGAACACCGCCAATTACCAATCTCCTTTCAAAAAGTACCCTTCCACCAAAACATTCTCTTCTATGACCCAGCCAGTTTTGTATCCATCTAGCCAGCTCACCCCACATTCCTTACGATTGTCTAATACAAGAAACAAAGATAGAAGAATCCAGTTTTTTTCACATGCAAACAAATGGAAACATTTAAAATATATCTGCTCTTCTAAAAGGTAAACATTTTTAAAAGGTAAACATTTTTAAAAGGTAATCAATTTTCTTTTTGTAAACCCAAGGTAAAGTAGTGCCGCGTTACATACAGACAAAACATAAATAAAAAATTTCTTTTTGCAAGATCGCAAAATGTAGCTCCCTGGTTTACAGCATAAGGAGGCAGATAATCCAGTTGGTGCCATTTAAGAATACATCGTGCTGTATTCATAATATGTCTACTAAGAGCTTCAGGATTGAATACTGTTAAAATTGAGCCCACTGCTGGGCCCATAATGTAATGCCTGCATACATCAAGGACAAACTAATTAGTCTTTTAAAACAGCCTGAAGAATATTCTGATAGCATTCGTAAACATAACTTGCCTTGAAATAAAAGTTCAGTTGTGATGCACAAGGGCACTGTATACAGAAAAGAAAGACTACATTCTCTCCATATTTTATAAAGTATTTTGCTTTTGGTCTGGATTTAAAGCCATTTCATAATTTCTAATTGAAGCAAAAGCTGAGTAGCACTTCTTCAAATAGTCCAAGCAGTGATTGACAGACAGCAGAAGGCTGGCAGAGGTTAACAAGTGTATTATCATAAATTTGTAATTTACATAAACACTAGTTTCCACCTTTCTCTTCTGCACCCTTTCACATGTCCAGAAGCCAATCTCACCACTAGGAAAAACCCAGTTCTGCTTTTTAAGAACCACCACCAAATCCCCCATGTCACAAGTTTTAAAAAAACAAGCTACAAACAATGTTCACCAGGGTTAGTCAACAATAACAAAAGGGAAGGATAGTGAAAGAGGGAGGGGCTAAATTAAAACCGAGTTGGAAGGGGAAATAATACACCCAAGCATCATGGTACTCATCTTTCTGTAAATGCCTCAAGGGTGCATAAGAACCTAACTCTCTTTTATTTAATAACCACCACCACACCACCCATGTCTCTCTAAATTAGCCAGCATTGCCTCCTAGGTACCAGGTTTAGCCTTAAAGGAGCATGGATTTCTAACACTGACAGGCAGCACTCAATATTGGCTGGTGTCAAAAGATGTATATTTTCCATATCAACGTGGAATGATACCAGCCCCTAATGTTGAAAGTTCAATGTTAAAACAAAAAATTAATAGAGTAAACTGTTCTTGGGGTTACAAGCTATAACAAAGGACAAAATGTTTTGTTCGGCAATGGCAGTGCAAACTTACATCTCATTTGTTTATTGTCTATTGTATATTGTCTATTTTCATGAAATTACACAGTTGCAGGCTTATTTTGTGCATGTACAAGAAGCAGAACAAATTTTGTGGCTGTATTGGTAAGAAATCACATTACTGCCATCACCTTATGGGATCAAAATTCTTAGAACCAGATTTAAAGGAAACCCAGACAGGCATTCATTCCTTGCAAGCCAGAAGCATTACTTGGGCACTTGGTCTGAACACCTTGTCTAGGCAAGGGTAGAAAAGCCAGACTTCCACCTTTCCGTAGACAGTTTCCTTGACCCATGCTCATTACATTCCAACCTCCCTCACTTGATCATCCTCTCTTTCCAATGCATCAGTCCACATCTGTGAGGCAGCAGTGCTAACCACTGAGCCATCGTGGGGCAGCTCGGTGGTTCAGTGGTTAGCACTGCTGCCTCTCAGCGCCAGGGACCCGGATTCGATTCCCGACTCGGGCAACTGCCTGTGTGGAGTTTGCACATTCTCCCAGTGTCTGCATGGGTTTCCTCCGGGTGCTCCGGTTTCCTCCCACAGTCCAAAGATGTGCAGGTCAAATGAATTGTCCATAGTGCTAGGTGGATTAGTCATGGGTAAATGTAGGAAAATGGGTGGGTTGCTGTTTGGAGGGTTGGTGTGGACGTGTTGAGCCAAAGGGCCTGTTTCCACACTGTACGGAATCTAATCTAATCTAATCTTCCAACAAATGATGAGACTTGCAATTGAAATTTCTATCTGGCATCCCTCTCTGCCCTACACATTCACATTGCTTGATACCCTTATGAGTGCCACTTCATATGACTACATAGTGCCTTACCCTTGGAAGCACAGGACGTCATTAATTTTTCTTTGCACTTGTGCCAGCTTCTGGCAAGGATACCAAAGCCACTAACCTCTGCTGTAACCTCGACCCACTCCGCATTGGTGAGGCAGGAAGGTCTCCTGCTGACATTCCTGGAAAACAGAACATCCATGTTCTCGGGTGGCTTGAGAGAGAAACTGCTCTCTGATATGAGATGCTAGCAGCTTCGGGGATCCAGATGGTGCATGGACAGGTGTTGACAGCAATTGTTATTCTCAAACTTTCAGATAATGAGAATGATGCACCTAATTGCAGTAGATGAATGCCTATCTGTGTGCTTTTTAATTGTGACACTTAAGTCTTCAGCCCAGAAGTGCAAACTCCCTGCCTATCCCTCCTGCAAGATTTGCTCATATCTTGTCTATGAATAACTAAATAATTAGTTGCAGTGTGAATCTCTCATTGCCAGTCATCCTACCTACATGCGAAAGTCTTGAGAGCTTCCAGTTATGTTTCCAACAATTTTAGAGTTACCAGATGATTCCACTCCAAGCATCCATAATGTTCTATATTTACATAGTTGTATATATACCATTACAGATGAATTCACATTCTCTGATCACACTCATCAATTCCAACTTTTACACATAACTTGATAATGAGACTAAGAAAGGATCAAATGTGTTAGTCAGTGGGAGATATACAGAAGAGACAAGGCACAGGAAACTTTTATGGAAGTAATTTCAAAGAATTGAAAGGAATCTGATCAGTGGTTGCAGATATCAAGTGAAGCAATGCTAGAGCCATTCGCAGGAGAAGAGTTAGGTACGGAATGACAAAGTGGGAAAACAGCAGGCATTGGAATGTTTTCCCATTGATGGATTTGTCATGCACTGGGGATACTCTCTGTTCTTTTAAATCCATCACTCACTTGCTGCACCTTATTTGCTGGATAGGTGAGATTTGAAGCATCAGAGCCATTCCTGATAAGTTTACTGCTGCTTAGCAGTTTTGCCATGGAAGTGTAGCATTTTTTCTGCAAGAACATCTGATAGAACAACAACTAATAAAAGAAAGACTAGAGCATTTTTAATGTCCCAAAGTGCAACACTGTTGGTGAAATGTAGTCACTGACATAATATAGGAAATGCAGTAGCCAATTTATTCACAGCAAGCTCACATAAACAGCAATTAAATAATGAACATACAATTTGTTTTAGAGAGATTGGTTGAGGAACAAAGTGTTGGACTGGACAGTAGGGATAACACCTCTACTTTTCTTCAAATGGTACCATGAAATCCTTTAGGTCCATCTGAGAGAAATCTCAGTTTATTATCTCATCGGTGAGGTGGCATCACCAATAGTGCAATGCTCCAGTGCACTGAATGCCAGCCTAAATTTTGTGTTCAAGACAGCCTTGAACCTATTACCTCTGACTCAGGCATAAGTGCTATCTACTGAACCATAGAGCACACTTAAACAATTCCATATTTTTCTATATATAGAGCCAGAAAAGCAGCACTGTTGTTTATTGACAATTGGAGTGAGGTATTGCCGTCAGTGTGAAGGAGCTAGTTGAGACAGCTCAGTCTGCACCACTCCTAGGACTAACTGCTACATAGTGGCAGAAGAAAGTGACTATCTCAAAAGGTGGGTGGTCAAGTTAAGTTTAGACACTGATACCATTAAAGACTTGCCAGTACTAAAAAGTCTTCACTCACCTGTTCTGGGAGATTAGGGACAAATATAAATGCTGTCTACACCCTGTAAATGCGTGAAAATTATAAAACCATTAAGATTCCATGTTTGCCATAAATGCCATAAGTCTGTTTTGATAATTCATGCCTTGTCAGTAAAATCAAATGAATGAATAATTTGTTTTTGAGAGCTTATAATAATGTATTTATTAAAATTTTAATGGTGCAGTAACTACTAATAAATGTCAAAAAACAAACACTGTCGTAAGTATTTATAATCTATTCAAAATGTATTTTCTAGTATGATAGGCAGCTCAAGAACAAACACATAACATATGTCTTTTATATTTAGGATTGACAGATTCTTAATGTTATTGGAAAAGTAGTTAACTTTGTATGTTATAATGCATATTTGCGACTCTTACTATGCAACTAATTGTGTAACATGGAATTCATTCCTGGACTGCAGAAGTTATTTGTCACACATATGTTTTATATCAGTTAAAGCATATAATAAACTGTTAGAATTATATAAAGAGTTGCTCAGTGTAGTTTGTTGTCAGACATGTATCTTAAAATATACACTGTATATTCCTGGTTGATTATAGAAATCTTGTATTGCTTTGTGTCATCAAAGTTTTGAATGTAGTTTTTGTCTTCTGGATTTGGCTGTTTTGCATTGTGTGTAAGAATCTGTTTGTTGTGAGATGTAGCAAGAACCACAGGGAAAAAAATTAGGTAAGCAGAATAATTTTTTAAAGAGGAAATAACAAAAAAAATTGGAAAGAACCGGCACCTGCTGACTTTCATGTGATAGAGGTTGCAGGGTTTGGAAGGTATTGTTGAAGGAAATTAATATTTTTCAGTTCTTGCTTTGAAAATACAATTAGATTGTTCACTCATTTAATTTCTGCATAGATTAAGATATTCTTTCTCACCAAGGAAGAAAATTACTTTGAACTTTTCCTTTAAGCAAACGTTTTTTAACATTTGGAATGATTTTGCTCTTTTATAATGTAAATGTAATGTCCCCAAAATTCTGTTTGAATGCTCTTCTTATCAATGGTAATACCCTAATAACTTTTCCTGTTCTCCCTTCCTCAAAATTGCAGTTTCACTTTTGTCCATGTTTATGTTTTTATGTAGCTTGACATCTCAGGTTGTGGGTGGAATCCTGGCATCTAAGGTTTGTCCAACATTAACTGTTTAATTAGTTGGGCTATGAAGTGGAATAGAAGATTGCTGTAAAAAGAGACACACTGTCAAATCTTCATCGTGAGGGCAGAATTACAAGAATAAAAATTGTCAAGAAAGATGTTTGAAAGGAACTTGCTATCTTAAGATGCAGGTGAAGAGATCCAATAATAGGTTCTCTACTACTGTCTATAACAAGCCCACCCTGACTAGTTTTGGAGCTGTAGGAATCCCAAAGTCATGTAATTTAAGATGGGCTTTATTGGCAACCTTATAAATGGAGCCTTAGGCATTTAATCAGTGTGCAAGCTTGATACCAACCTAGGATGCATGGAAGCTGTCATATGGGATAATGGCTGCCCCAATCAGATCATGTTTATCAACAGTTGTAAGGACAGCTTGTGGAGACCTGAGACTAGCTGTGTTCCACAGGGATCGGTACTAGATCCACTTTTGTTTGTCATTTATAGAAAAGATTTGAATGAGAATTTAGGAGGCTTGGTTTGCAAGTTTGAGGATGATACCAAAATTGATGGTATAGTGGCCAGTGAAAAAGATTATCTAAGTTTACAAAGGCATCTTGATAAATTAGGTCAATGGGCTAAGGAATAGTAAATGGAGTTTAATTTGGATAAATGAGGCGCATTGCATTTTGGTAAAACAAACAAGGGCAGGACATATGCAATTAATGGTAGGGCTGTGGGTCATGTTGCAGGGCAGAGAGAACTAGGGGTTCAGGTATATAATTCTTTGAAATTTACATTATATGTAGACAGGATAGTTAAGGAGATGTTTAGCATGCTTATATTCATTGCTTTGAGTAAAGGAGTTGGGAAGTCATGTTGAGGTTGTACAGACGTTGGGGAGGTGAGTGAGGCCTCTTCTGGAGTACTGTGTCCAGATCTGGTCGTCCTTTTTTGGGAAAGATATTTTAAGCTGGAGAGGGTTCGGAAAGGATTTACCAGGATGTTTCCAGGAATGAAGGGTTTGAGTTATAAATGTAGGCTGGGACCTTTTTCACTGGAGGTTGAAGGGTGCCCTTATAGACATTTATAAAATCATGTTGGGCATAGATAAGGTGAATAGCAAGGATATTTTCCCTAGGGTGGGGAATTTCAAAACTAGAGGGCACACTTCTAAGTGAGAGGAGAAAGATTTAAAAACAACACGAGGGGCAACTTTTTATTTCAGAGTGTGGAACAAACTGCCCGAGGAACTGGTGGATGCTGGTACAACATTTAAAAGATATTTGGATAAGTACATGAATAGGAAAAAGTGAGGACTGTAGATGTTGGAGATCAGAGTCCAAGAGTGTGGTGCTGGGAAAGCACAGCCAGTCAGGCAGCATCCGAGGAGGAGGAGAATCGACATTTCTGGCATAAGCCTTTCATCAGGATTGAGGCTTGTGGTTTAAGGGTGCTGAGAGATAAATGGGAGGGGAGTGGGGCTTGGGGAGAAGGTAGCTGGGAATGTGACAGATGAAGGTGCGGATGAAAGTGAGATAGGTCAGAGAGGAGGGTGGAGCAGATAGATGGGAAGGAAAATGGACAGGTAGGTCCGGTCAAGAGGGCGGTGCCAAGTTGGAACGTTGGAACTGGGATAAGGTGGGGAGAGGGAAAATGTGGAAACTGGTGAAATCCACATTGATCCAGTGTGGTTGGAGGGTCCCAAGGCAGAAAATGAGACCACCTTCCTCCAGGCATTGGGTGTTTAGAGTTTGACAATGGAGAAGGCCTAGGACTTGCATGTCCTTGGCAGAGGGGGAGGGGGAGTTAGTGTTCAGCCACAGGGCAGTGGGGTTGGTTAGTGTGGGTGTCCCAGAGATGTTCTCTGAAATGATCCACAAGATGGTGTCCTCTCTCCCTAATGTAGAGGAGACCACATCAAGTGCAATGGATAAAGTACGTGACGTATGTGGAAGTACAGGTAAATTTCTGTCGGATGTGGAAGGATGTTTTGGGGCCTTGGACGGAGATATGGGCGCAGGTTTTGCAGTTCTTGCAGTGGCAGGGAAGGTGCCGGGAAGGGAGGGTGGGTTGGTAGGGGGTGTGGACCTGACAAGAGAGTCGCAGAGGGAACGGTTTCTTCGAAATGCAGATAGGTCTGTTACCCGCCCTTGATCGCTTCATTTCGAACTGCCGCTGTGACATAGACCACCTCAAATTGTCCACCCATGTCACCCACTCCAACCTCTCATCCTCGCAGCCTTCCACTCCAACCCATTCTAAGTGCTTAAAGACTTAACAGCTATCTAGGTTTGTCTGATACATCACTTTGATCTTTTACTTGTCAATTCTGTGTCCTGTGTACCTGTCCTCAAATGATTTAAACAGACTTAATTGACCTTATAGAAAAAATTGCAAATAACATTATTCAACGTCTTTGGGTGCCAATTCCTGCAGGGACATCTACTGTGTAACAGGGATGAAGCCAACTGCATATTTGTTTGATATTATTCAATTGCAATTGTATGTGTCGTTCATATACTGGTTTTAATCAGGCTCAATACTGAATGGGTGATAAAAATAAATTAGAAAAGTTATGAACTATAAAAGGGAGACTGGTTGAGAATAGAAACAAATAGTAAAGGATTCTGTAAACATAAATAGTAAAATCATAGTTCAAGAAAAAAATGAACAGATTCAAAGATCATTTTGATCCTGGTTAGAGTGCACTTTGTCCAGATTTTCAGATGATAGGAGGCTGCAAGAGGATTTCAATAAAATGATATAATGCGCATAATGGTAACAAACAGAATTCAATGTTGGTAAAATGAGGTGATACATTTTGTTAACACAAAAGAAAAAAATATATTTTAAATATTGTGGAAGAACAGAGGGGATTTGGAGCTTCAGGTTCACAAGCATTAAATGTTGCACCCAAGTAGCTTAGACAAACAAAAAGCTGATTGAATTATGGGATCTATAGCAAAATGTATAAACTGTATAAGAGGAAATGCTGAATCTATATTAAACCTGAAGACAATTGCAATTACGAGTATTGGATGCATTTTGATCCACACATTGCATGAAGGCTGTTGGGAAGGAATACAGCAGATTTATTCAGATTCTTCGTGACATGACACATAAATATGAATAAAGGCTCGAAATGCTGAAACATTTTAGTTAGAACAGAGAATATTAAGATGCAGTTTGATTGAAGTGTTTAATACTATAAATGGATGGGGCAGAGCAGATAGACGCAGACAATGATTATAATGAGTCTAGAGAAAGACATATTTGATACAAGATTAAGTATGAGAGATTTAAGGCCAAGAGCGGGAGAAACCATTTACACAAAATATTTGTGACTCGGAGGAGAATAAATAGATATTTGGATTTCTTGCTGGGAGGTAGTTCATTTTCTACAAACACAGAGCAGCACAAGTCCACATCATTTCTAACATTGTGCCTCATTAAACAATGCCACATCTTGCCTGGAGAGGATTGAGGGTTTGCAGGTTCTTGAGTATCAGGAACTTGGAAGAAAATCAAAAAGAAGGATTTTAAATATATGAATGTTGAGATTACACTGTCCACTCTTTTTTTTTGAGTACCAACCAAATAGGAGTAAAAAGATTAATGTCAAGATTAGAGTGGTGCTGGAGAAGTACAGCAAGTCAGGCAGCATCTGAGGAGCAGGAAAATTGACTTTTCGGCAAAAGCCCTTCAGGAAGGGCTGATGAAGAGTTTTTTGTCTGAAGTGTCGATTTTCCTGCTCCTCTGATGCTGCCTGACCTGCTGTGCCTTTCCAGCACCACTTTAATCTTGACTCTAATCTCCAGCATCTGCAGTACTCACTTTCGCCTAGTTAAAAAGGTTAATGTGTAGTTGGAGAAATGGGACAGGGAATCATTAAATTGTCTTTTCAGTTCTTGCCTCCACCCATAACACCAATATTTTTATCTATGTCTGCCTCTGTGAATGTGTGTGTGGACATTTTATAAGGGTATTAGAATTTTAACTAGTGGGCTCATATGTCTGAGACTCATAATTGTTTAGCGGTGGCTAAAACTTATTTATTTCTGAGAAAGTTATTCTTGTTAAGGACAGAAACCTGGGGTCTAAAAAGACACATAAATTGCATACTCTTGAATATTCTTATAAAATCTTAAACTTTTTTGATGATTTCAGAAATAGCAGGGCTTGATTTATAGTGCTGTACCCAATGTTTGATTGAAGGAACCATGTAAAAATACTGAAGAAACTAGAGTGGGGGTGCATGGTACTGAAGAGGCAAACAATAGCAAACAATAATCAAGAACACGTCAACTCCCCCTCCCACTCCACCAGGACATAGAGGTCCTGGGCCGCCTCCATTGCCAAACCCTAACCACCTGATGCCTGGAGGAAGGACACCTCCTCTTCCATCTTGGGACCCTGCAACCACACAATATTAATGTGGATTTCACCAGTTTCCTCATTTCCCCTCCCCCACCTTTTCCTAGTCCCAAGCCTCCAATCCAGCACTGCCCTCTTGACCTGTCCATCATTCCCATCTAGCCACTCCACCCTCTGCTCTGACCTATCATCTTCTCCCCCACCTTCTCAGCTCCCCCCCGCCCAGTCCACAAGCCTAATTCCTGATGAAGGACTTATACCTGAAACGTAGATTCTCCTGTTCCTCGGATGCTGCCTGACCTGCTGTGCTTTTCCAGCACACACTCTTGACACTGATCTCCAGCATTGGCAGTCCTCACTTTCTCCAAACAATCAAAACGTGACAGGAAGGCGTAAATATAAGCAGTAGAATGCTTAAGAACCGAAAACCAAAAGAAAGATGGTAAAACAGTCAAAGTTTAAAGCTCTTTGTCTGAACATGCACAGCATTTGTGACAGGATAGATGAGTTGACAAATAGAAATAAATTAATATGTCTTGATAGCAGGGTGACCTGGACTGGAAACTCTATATTTAAGGGCATTTGATGTTCTAGCGAAACAAGAAAAGGAAGTGGGAAAGCCTTTTTAATAAAGACAGGCGTAAGTGCAGTGGAGAGTAGTAATATAGGTGTAATAGATCATGGTGTAAGACCATAATAAACTGTTTGGCTCCTCAAGCTGCTCTGCTGTTCAATAGGATCATGGCTGGTCCAACAATCCTCACCTCCACAGTCCTGGACTTTACGTGTAATTCTTGATTCCCCTACTGATCAAGAATTTATCTATCCTAGCTTATGTATAAAGACTCTACCCTCCGCCTCCCTCCCCCCCCCCCCCCCCCCCAGCTCTCTGTGGAAAGGAGTTCTAATGACACTCAATCCTCAGAGAAGAAATTCTTACTCATATGGAAACTCATTGTTTGGAAATAAGGAATAGTAAGGGAAGAAGTAATGGGTGGGAGTCCTCTATAGCCCCCTCCAAAGAGTTGACTCACTGTATTACAAAGTATAAATCAGGAAATAATGAAGATATGTAGGAAAAGTGCTACAATGATCGTAGAGGATTTCAATTTGCACTTTGACTGGACAAATCAGATTGGCAAGGGTAACATGGAAGACAAATTTGTGGAGAGTACATCAGGAATTGTTTCTTAAAGCAGAACCTATGCGGCTATTTCAGTTTTAATAATGTGTATTGAGGTAAGATTAAGAGGAGTTTTCATAACAAAGGAACCTGTAGGGGGCAGCATCACAACACTGTAGAATTTGAGGACAAGCAACACCAGTTTCAAATCAGTGTGTTCAACTGAAATAAGGGAAATTAGAGGTATGAAGAATTTTTTTTAAAGCAGCAAACTAGTTCAATGGATGAACAGTGTCAGATATTTGAGCAGATATTCCGGAACACTTGGCAAAACTTTATTCAAACTTTATTCCCACCAAAAAGAAAGACTTGATGAAAGGGATAAACCCAATATGGTTGACAAAGAAAATCAAGACAAATATCCACTCAAAAACTATGGCATGCAAGTAGCAAAACTAGTGATGGGCCAGAAGATTAGGAATTCTTTAGGAACTCACAGGGTATGACTAAGAAAACCTATAGAAATGGAGAAAATTGATTATGAAAGCAATGTGAAAGTAAACAGCAAGTGTTTTTTTGTGTTATATTGAAAGAGATTAGCTAAAGTAAATGTAGAACTCTTGGAGAATGCAACTGGGGAATTAAGTCAGGTATGGGGAAATGATAAATAATTTAAATCAATATTTTGCATCAGTCCTTATGGTGGAGGATGCTATAAATATCCCAAAGGTATCTGATAAGGAAGGTGCTAAGAGGAGGAAAGATCTTATAACAGTCTCTAGCAAGAGACAAAGTATTTGACAAACTAATTGGCCTAAAGTAAGACAAGTCTCCAAAACCTGATAGTCTGCATCTCTAAGGATTTTAAAGGAAATGACTTTTAAAGAAAGAGATAGGGAAAGCAATACTCAAAATATTCCAGAACTCTCTGGATTCCAGAAGGCACATTGAGGAGGTCACATCTGGAATACAATGTCCTGTATAATTGCAGCAAAGCATCCTTGTTCTGGATCTAAGTGCTTGTGATAAAGGCACAGTAATAATCATGGGTGACTTAAATCTACATGTGAACTAGAAGAATTAGATTTCCAGTAGTGGTGTGCATGAGGAGTTAATAGAATGCTTTTGAGATCATTTCTTGGAGCAGCACATTTTGGACCTGATGGGAAAGCAGGTTATGTTAGACTTAGCATTACATGATGTGACTGGATTAATTATTGGCCTCCGAGTTCAGGCACTCCTAGGTACGAGTTCAAGTGAATTTTTACATCCAGTTTGAAAGGGAGAAGCTTGAGTCTAAAATTCTAATTCTAATTAAGGGTCACTGTGTGGGCATGGAAGCTGAGCTAGCTGAAGTGAACTGGTATACTTGGCTAGGGAATAGATCATTAGTCACAATGGCAGAAATTTAAGCTTGTATTTCAGAATACTCGTAATATGTATAGTCCTAATGCTTAAGTAAAATTTTAGAAGGAATGCCCATCATCTGGTAATTAGCTAAAGTGATTAGGGAAAGCATCAAATTTAAGGAAAAGACATGTAATTGTGCAAATATATATGGCAGAAGGTAAAGAATGGCAGAGAATGACAAAAAGGTTAATCTGGGGAAGAAATAAGAGTTCGAGAGGAAGCTGGCTAGTAATCTAAAAGGGAATAATAGAGGCTTTTACAGGTGCTTAAAAAAGGAAAAGAATAAGTAGAGTGTTGATCTTTTAGAGAGTGAGAATTGAGTTAATAGTAGATAATAAGGAAATGATGAACAAATATTTTTCTTCTATCTTCAGTATAGAGGCTACAAAACATTCCATTGATAGCTGAAAACAAGGAGGTGAAAGGAAGAGAGAAGCTTAGCAACATTACAATCATGATGAATGTGATACTGAGCAAATTGTAGACTGACAAATCTCTGGGTCTGAATGGATTTCATCCTCTGATCTTAAAAAATGTTTTATAATGGCGTGGTAAATAAATATGAACACATTTCCAAAATTTAGGAATGGTTCCATTGGACTGGAAATTAATGTATATATCTTTAGGGACAGGGGTAATAAACAAGAAATTATAGGCCAGTTAGCTTGTTGTCTGTCATGGGAAGATATTAATATATTTATCTTCCAAACTACTGACTCAACCTGCAAGTTTTCCTTGAGAGAATCCTGGACTAGAACTCCCAAGTCTCTTTGCACTTCAGACTTCTGAATTTTCTCCCCATTTAGAAAATAGTCCATGCCTCTATTCTTCTTAACAAAGTGTATGATGTCACACTTTCCCACATTGTGCTCCATCTGCCATTTCTTT
Organism: Chiloscyllium plagiosum; assembly: GCF_004010195.1. NCBI lineage: Eukaryota > Metazoa > Chordata > Chondrichthyes > Orectolobiformes > Hemiscylliidae > Chiloscyllium > Chiloscyllium plagiosum. Next base: position 37,638,409 of record NC_057712.1, read on the forward strand.
GCCTACTCTCCTAATCTGTCCAAATCCTTCTGCAGCCTCCCCTATAAAAGAGAACTAAGGGGTTGTACATGTATGGAATGAGCTGTCAGACGAAGTGGTGGAGGCTAGTATGATTGTAACATTTAAAAGGCATCTGGATGGATATATGAATAGGAAGGATTTGGAGGGATAAGGGCTGGGTGCTGGCAGGTAGGACTAGATTGGGTTGGGATATCTGGTCGTCATGGGCGAGTTGGACTGAAGGATCTGTTTCCTGTACATCCCGACGAATCTACATTAGAATCAATAAAGAAATTATATCTGTGCACATGGAAAAACCTCAAGGTAATCGGGAAGAGTAAGTATAATTTCATCAAAGCAAAATAATGTTTAATCAATTTATTGGAGGTTTTTAAAGGAGAAATGTGCTGACAATAAAAGGGGATGCTGTAGTTGTAGGTGGACTCCTCTTATACACTGGTGGTGTCCCCACTTCTGAACCAGGAGGCCCAGGTTCTAGCCCCACCCATCTAGAGGTACATAGCAACTCATATTGATTGAAAATATCCAGATGTAAATGGATTTCTAGAAGACATTTGATAAAGCAAAGATTTTTGCAAAAAGTAAAAGCTTATGGTATGAGGTTAATATTTTAGCATGAAAAGAAGATTGGCTGAATAGCACATAATATTCATAAATGGGTCCTTGATTGGCAGCATGTGACGAATGAAGTTTGTGTGTGTTTGTGCTGGGACCTCAAATTTTTAGAATTTACATCAATGGCTTTGATGAGGAGACATAAATACAAAGCATCAAGATAGATAGAAAAGTACACTGTGAAGAAGCCATCAGGAATTTACAGAAAGATAAAGTGATGGACAAATAGAAAAGGTGATGGACAAAAATCTGGCAGATGGAATGTAGTGTCAGAAAATATGAAGTTGTTCTCTTTGGCAGATAGAGTAAAAACAGATTATGGCTTTATGTCTTACTGGAAATCAACCTGCATTATTCCAGGAGTCATCTCACACACACAAACAGATGCAGAGAGAGGTAAAAACATAGGTGTTTATGGAAATAGGGAAAACTGGGAAACTAGTATTTCAATAAGGCGTTTGATACGGTTTCCCACAGTAGGCTATTGTACAAAATATGGAGGCATGGGATTGAGGGTGATTTGGCAGTTTGGATCAGAAATTGGCTAGCTGAAAGAAGACGGAAGGTGGTAATTGATGGAAATATTCACTCTGGAGTTCAGTTACTACTGGGGTACCACAAGGATTTTGTTTTTAGGCCACTGTTATTTGTCATTTATATAAAATGACCTGGATGAGGGCATAGAAGGGTGGCTTAGTAAATTTGCGGATGACCCTAAAGTCAGCGGAGTTGTGGATAGTGACAAAGGATGTTGTAGGTTACGCAGAGTTATAGATAAGCTGCAGAGCTGGGCTGAGAGGTGGCAAATGGAGTTTAATGTGGAAAAATGAGGTGATTCACGTTGGAAGGAGTAACAGGAATGCAGAGTACTGGACTATTGTTAAGATTCTTGGTAGTGTAGATGAGAGAGAGATCTTGGTGTCCAGGTACATAGATCCTTGAAAATTGCCACCTAGGTTGATAGGGTTGTTACAAAGGCATACGGTGTGTTAACTTTTATTGGTAGAGGGATTGAGTATCAGAACCATGAGATCATGCTACAGCAGTACAAAACTCTGGTGTGGCCACATTTGGAGTATCACGTACAGTTCCGGTCACCACATTATAGGAAAGATGTGGAAACTTTGGAAAGGGTTCAGAGGAGATTTACCAGGATGTTGCCTTATGTGGAGGAAGGTCTGAAGAGGAAAGGCTGAGGGACTTGAGGCTGTTTTGTTAGACAGAAGAAGGTTGAGAGGCGACTTAATTGAGACATAAGAGAATCAGAGGGTTCAATAGGTTGGACAGTGAGAGCCTTTTTCCTCAGATAACGATGGCTAGCACAAGCGGACGTTGCATTAAATTGAGGGGTGAAAGATGCAGAACAGATGTCAAAGGTATTTTCTTTACTCAGAGTGTAATAGGGGCATGGAACGCACTACCTGCAACAGTAGTAGACTCGCCAACTTTAAGGGCATTTAAATGATCATTGGATAGGCATATGGACAAGAATGGAATAATGTAGGTTAGATGAGCTTCAGATTGGTTCCTCAGGTCAGCGCAACATCGGGGGCCAAAGGGCCTGTACTGTGCTGTAATGTTCTATGTTCTAGTGGTCTTTGTTCATAGGATTTATTAAGATGGTTCTTGTGCTGATCAAAATACTGTTTCTCATTCTTCTCCAAATGCTTTTGTTTGCTTGTAACAGGCACAGGGTGGTGATTGGCAACTGTAAAAGATCTCTGACTTATTAATTAAAATTCATGGCTTACAGCAACTGCTGGAGGAAAACTAAACTGATTTACTTAAGCTTAATGTGGGTTTGCTATAAAGAATGGACACAGCTGCTGAGCTGGTGGAGAACTGATAACATCTCTGTATTCTGAAGGGTCATTTGACCAGAAACGTCAATTCTGATTTCTTTCCACAGATGCTGCCATTCCTGCTGAGCCTTCCCAGCAATCTCCATTTTTGTTTCTGATTTACAGTACCTGCAGCTCTTTTGGTTTTTATTTAACTTCTCTGTATCTTTTTTACAGCCCCAAGCTGTTCACCTACCTGAGAACCAATCAAGTTTTTCACCTACCCGAAAACCAATCTCATAGTCACTGGTAGGCAAAAACCGTTTCTCATTGATACTTGGTGACTAGTCCACAGATCAATCAGTTACATGTTACCAATCAAAGTTCCATTTGTATATGACTCTTCAGCTCCGATTAATCTGCAAACTATACTTTACCTACTGCTGGAACCAGCAGCTGCTTAATCTGTGTCTACGATGAATGTGAGGTTACAGGCTTTCATAATATGCAATCTTCTAGCAATCCTTAGTTTTAAAACAGTTTGTTTTAATTTCAGTACACAAGTACAAATCGAGAAAAAAGACACAATCTCTATAACTTAAACGGAGAATAACTGCAGAATTCCAAGTTGCAGAGGGAGTTAGGTGTTCTGGTGTGTAAGTCACAAAGTATTAACTTGAAGGTACAGCACATAATCAGGAAGGCTATTTATTACAAGAGGACTGTATTCAGACATGGTCTTAATCTAACCAGTTCTGTTGAAAAGTTTTCCTGACCCATTGTATTGATCCAGACTGACCTCAATGGTTCCATCTTCCAAACATTCGCCAGAACCAGGCCAATGGCTTTGCTTTCACAATGGTGACAACTACACATTTTCTTTTTCTAATTCCTCAGTTAAGAACATGAATGATGGCTGCCATTTGTTGAATGGTTTTGTCTTCTGTAGCTGCCTCATCTGCTTTAAACTGCTAATACAACATTGGACATGTGCAACCCTTTCAAAATTACAATTCAAATTCCAAAATACCTGTGAATTGATTTATTAATAACCTTATGACTTATTCATGGCTTCAATTGACTATCCACTGTTTCTGGACAAATAGCCATCATCCCTGGGTAGCTACCTCCAGAAAACCAGAAACAGACAACAAGTTGGATTACAACCATTCTCTGGAGCATAATTGCCTGGGTACCCTCCCAAAGTTCTGCCAGCTCTGGGAAGATTGTGTCTGTTGTGTGGGAGCATCTAATTTCAGCTTTTGTTAGCATTGTTAGTATACTGCCACATTAAGAAAAATCAAAAATCAGTCCCCCGATAATGTAATTCCAATAATAGTGGGTAAACATCCAGTTCTGTTCTGAACCACATACGTTTGGATTTACTTTGTTCTTTGGGGCCAGGAATCTGTATGCTAAGTACTTGAAATGGGAACACCAAGAATGTTTGAACTAACTCCAGAAATCGACAAGAAATTAGACATGATCACTTACTTTCGCTATATTAGTATTAATGAGAACATAAGAATCTGAAAAGGGGCAAGAGGAGCACAGTGAGATCCTCTAGGATCAAGTCTGATGAATTTTCATCCTGCCCCCATTCTTCTTACTGCTGACTCAGGAATGCACCAGTCTATTATGGAAACCTCTGGTAAGTTTAGAACCTGCTGCACTAGATGGCAGTCAATGAATGCTTCATGCAGGAAGGAACTATTTATCATTTTAAGCTTAGTTGTGCTGATATTTGCCATTTTTTCTATATTTTTTAAAACCAAAATGCCTTTCTAATGTTATCTGTTCAATTCCTTCCACTTAAAAATAAGTCCATTGGGAAAAGTGGAGAGCCTGGATAAAAACTCAGGAAAATGATATATTTGGAAATTGCAATAGAAGATGATAATTGCATCATAGTGCATCTCTAAGTCTTGTTTGTTATTGAAAAGGAGGCTTTCTTGAACATTGCTGTTTAATATTTATTTTAAAATTAATCTCAAAGTTGGGTAGAGCCACATTACTAATCCACAATTTCTTGCATGATATGATCATTCCAATAATGATTCCATTTATATTCAATACAATTTCAGTATTTTTTAATGTTTTTAAACTCTGCTTCAGGTTTCCTAACATGCAAGTATTTGCATTAAATAAAAGTTGCACAAAAAAGCTTATTCTTCTCTGTTTTGTTTCTTTTTGTGGAGACAACTCATTACTTAGTCAGTACATCATTCAGGTTAAGACCAGTAATCCACATTCTAATTCAAGAATGTTCGCACCCAAACTGGTGACGTAACTCCCCACATACTCACTTCCTGCCTCAATAACTTGACTCCTTACTCCCACTTTTACAAGAGAAATACTCCCTCAAATACTTTGACTCATCGTGTTTGCTTTAGGCAAACGCAGAGCTTTCTAATTGAAAGTAATAATTGCAACATACAAATGCCAGGCAATGATCATCTCCAATAAGAGATAAACTAACCATCGCCCCTTGACATTAAATGGCATTACCATCACTGAATCCCACTCTATCAACATCCTGGAGGTTACCATTGGCCAGAAACTGAACTGGACTAATCATGTCAGTTCTGCAGCTTCAAGAGCAGGTCAGAGGCTTGGAATACTGCAGTGAGTAACTCAATTCCTGACTCACCAAGGCCTGTCTACCATGAAGAAGGCACAAACCAGAAATGTGATGGAATATTCCCCATTTGCCTGGATGGGTGTAGCTCCAACAACACTCAAGAAGCTTTACACCATCCAAGATAAAGCAGCCTGCTTAATTTGCACCATATCCATAAACATTCAGTAACTCCACCAAAGCTCTGTGTCTACCATCTGCAAGATGCACTGCAGAAATTTACCAAAGCTTCTTAGACAGCACCTTCCCAACCCATAATTAATCCCCTTCAGAAGGACAAGAACATCACCACATGCAAGTTCTCCTTCAATCCATGCAGCACCTTAGTTTGGAAATATATCACCATTCTTCTCCTGTCGCTGGATCAAAATCTTGGAATTCCCTCTTCAGCAGCATATAGCATATAGACTGCAGTAGTTGAAGAAAGCAATTCACCATTACCTTTTCAAGAGCAACTAGGAAGAGGCAATTAATGCAGCCCAACCAATAATGCACATTTAAAAAGACAATCTAGAGCTTGTTCATGCACAAGATGGGCTGCAGCAATTTAAGGACTGGAGACAAATGTTGCTTTTCTCAGTAATATCCATGACCCATGAAAGAATAAACATAAAGTTATTTTATTCAATTGTTAGTCCTCAGAATGTTTTTATATACTTTTGTTACTCTTACCTTAAAACAGCAAATTGTTTTAGGAATTACAAACAATGGATTCTTACCTACTGTGCCTGCCAGATTCTGAAACTAATTGATATTTTGCTATTCTTGCCTCCACTTTTTGTTTGTGAATACATTACTGTTCGCATGCCTGACACCTAGTCAGGATAATTCTATAGTTCTTTCCTCCCATAGACTTGCTATTCAAAGCATAGTGTTTTTAAATCCTGCTGTTACAGAAATCTCACCAGGATTTCAGTCTGAGGAATAATATTGCAAAATAATTACAGAAAAGGAAGACCATTTAACCTATTTTAATTCATCTATCTAGAGAGATTCAAACATTCCCCATTATGGGTTTCAGCTGTTTCTTAAATGATTCGAAAAAAATTTTTTACCTCCACTGTTCTGTCTTAGAGTTTGTTCCCTACATTGATCACTACATGGGGAAGCATTCCTCAAATCAGATCTAAAATGAACCTTTCACTTCATTGAACCTGTGGCTTTGTTCTTTCTTTTACATATTCTGGGTTACATTTACTTATACCTGAAACAATTCCATATTCTTTATAAGGCCAATACTCAGGCACCTCCTTTCTAGGCTGAAAGCCAGAGTTGCTCCAATTTGATGTCATAACTCAAACTCCTGACATTGGAGTGTAAATTGTGTGGTCTTTCTCCCTGCATTGACTCCAAATTCTTAGACTTTTCAATATCTTATTGAACAACTGTGAGTTCCAAGAACTCAGAGATTAAAATACACAAATTTTGGAGCTCCTCTTGGAAGAGCAGAAGTGATAGGTTTGTGACTAGAACCAAATGGAAAAACTGCTTGTTTACCCTCTGAAGAGATAAAAGTTCTGGTGTTAGAACTATTTAAAAAGGAACAACATATCAGCAACAACTCAAAGGACACTGCTGCTGAAGATAGTTTTCTGCAGGCTTTATCCACTGTTGTTTGTCATAAATGATTTGGATGAAAATTTAGGAAGGTTAGTAAGTTTGTGGATGACTCCAAAATTGGTGGTATAGTGGACAGTGAAAAAGTTTACCTAAGGTTAGAAAGGGATCTTCAGCAATTGGGCCAATTTGGATAAATGTGAAGTATTGCAGGTAAAACAGCAAGGGGAGGATTTGCAGGTAAAACAGCAAGGGGAGGATTTGCACAGTTAATGGTAGGGCCCTGGGCAGTGTTGACAATCAGGGAGACCTAGGGGTCCAGGTACCTTGAAAGCTGAGTCATAGGTATTTAGGGTGGTTACAAAGGTATTTAGCATGCTTGCCTTCATTGCTCAGACCATTGAGTATAAAAGTTGGGACAGCATTGTAAGGCCACTTTTGGAGCACTGTGTACAGTTCTCATTGCCCTGCTGTAGAAAAGATATTATTAAATAGGTAAAGGTTCAGAAAAGATTTACAAGAATGTTGCCAGGACTGGAGGGTTTGAGTTCAAGGGAGAGGCTGAATAGAGTGTGATGATGCTCCTCCTTCAACAAAGTTATTCTGTCCTTGTTTTGTTTTCAGAGGGGTCATAAAGTCAGTATTTCTGACACGCCTGGAAATATCTACTTGAGAATGCTTTTAAGTCTTTCTTTTAAAACACAATAAAAGGGGAGTGGCCAGTTCTCCCAGTGCAGGGTTGGTTTGGTTTTAGCAAGCAGTCAGTTTGGAAGCTGCTGGACCCAAAGAAGCAGGTCCATGCTGATCCTCCCTCTCTGACATCTCTCCTGTAAGAACCTGTGTTTGATTTTACCTTTTTTGCCAAGGGGGTGTTTATAGGGATGTTGCAAGTATTTGGAACACATCATTAAATTGTGATAGAGTTGATTGGATTTTCAGATAGTTATGTTATTCTAAATTTGGTTTTCTTTCTTTCATGTGTAAAATAAATTCTGTTTTGTTTCAAACAGAGTGATTGGGCCAGCTGCATCGCTACTAGAATATCCACATTACACCTGCTTAAAACAACTAGAAAGTTAGGGTCTGGGCTACCTTCTTGAAATGTTTTGAGGGGGTCTGGCCTGGTACATGACAACAGTCATAGAGATGTACAGCATGGAAATAGACCCTTCGGTCTAATTTGTCCATGCCAAACAGATAACCTAAATTAATCTAGTCCCATTTACCAGCACTCGACCCATATCCCTCTCAACCCTTCCTATTCATATACCCATCCAGATGCTTCTTAGAACATAGAAAAAATACAGTGCAGTACAGGCCCTTTGGCCCTCAATGTTGCGCCGATCCAAGCCCACCTAACCTACACTAGCCCACTATCCTCCATACCTATCCAATGCCCGTTTAAATGCCCATAAAGAGGGAGAGTCCACCACTGCTACTGGCAGGGCATTCCATGAACTCACGACTCGCTGAGTAAAGAATCTACCCCTAACATCTGTCCTATACCTACCACCCCCTAATTTAAAGCTATGCCCCCTCGTAATAGCTGACTCCATACATAGAAAAAG
>NC_057712.1:37646623-37677746 GCF_004010195.1 Chiloscyllium plagiosum
GCACCAGAGTCATATACAACTGCAACATGACCTCAGGAGTCCGGAACTCAATTCCTCTACCAATAAAAGCCAGTACGCCATATTCACCGCACTATTTACCTGGGTGGCAACTTTCAGAGATCTGTGTACATGGACACCAAGATCCCTCTTAGATGTTGTAATTGTACCAACCTCCACCACTTCCTCTGGCAGCTTATTCCATATACGCACCATTGTCTGTGTGAAAAGGTTAACTCTTAGGTCCCTTTCAAATCATCCCCATCGCACCATAAACCTATGCCCTTTAGTTTTAGATTCCCCCACCCCTGGGAAAAGACTAAGCTACATACCCTATCATGACCCTCATGATTCTATAAACCTCTATAAAGTCATCCCTCAGCCTCTGGCACTCCAGGGAAAACAGTTCCAGCCTATTCAGCCTCTCCCTATAGCTCAAATACTCCAAGTCTGACAATATCCCTCTAAATTTTTTCTGAACCCTTTCAAGTTTCACAACATCCTTCCTAGAGGAGGCAGACCTATAGAATTGTACACAATATTCCAAAAGTGACCAAACCAATGGTCTGGGACTTGTCTCACTTGTCTCAACCCCACAGGAGGTTGAGGGGTGATTGAATAGAGGTTTATAATATCATGAGGGGCATGGATAGGATAAATGTCAGATATTTTGATAGGGGAGTTCAAAACTGGAGGGCATATATTCAAGGTGTGAAGAAAAAGATTTAAGAGACCAGAAAGGCAATATTTTCTCAGAGTGGTTCGTATGTGGAATGAACTTCCAGAGGAATTGGTAAATGCAGGTACAGTTACAATATTTAAAAGATATTTGAACTGGTACATGAATAGGTAAGGTTTAAATGGATATGGGCCAAGTGGGGCTAGTTTAGTGTGGGAAACTTGGTCAGTATGGACAAATTGGACTGGAGAGTCAGTTTTCCATAAGACCATAGGATATCGGAGCAGAAATCAGGCCAGTTGGCCCATCAAGTCTACTCTGCCATTCAATCATGGGTGATAGGTTTTTCAACCCCATTTTCCCTTGGCAATCAAGAACTTGTCTATCTCTGTTTTAAATATACTAAATGACCTGGCCTCCACAGCATTCTGTGGCAATGAATTCCATTCTTGTGCTATATGACTATGACTCTATACAAGACATCAATTAAACAACAACAGTCTCAAGTTAAAACCGGAGATCTCAAGAACACTAAGTATTGTTAACTATATATTCTTTCATTGCCTTTTGTAATTTGTAGCCGTGTTCATGTATTTTAATGTCACTTTTTTGGAGTTGCAGGTAGTAAACTTTCTTTCAAGCAAGCCTTGTAATTGGCTGCTTAATGCTACTAATGATCTTGTTAGTTGTTTAATTTGATGGACTTCCCCTATGCCGGACAGAAATGAACCTTTGTGATGGTCAAGTGTGGAGATTGAAAAGTAGTGAGATGGTTCAACCCTCCTCAAATGTTTGTGACAAGTCCCCCAGGAAAATGAACTTTTTTTTTGTAATGGCAGAAAAGGCTTCAACAAGGTCACAGTAAACATTTTCTTAATACCATCATTTGAGTTAAGGGTCAAAGCAAAACCATCGATGACTGATATATTGACTACAGCTGAGCTGCGAATGTAGTGTCATTTCTACAACTGGGGAGTTTTGACTGTACATCCAACTCTATAGAGGTGGCAAAGCCAATGGGATTGCTGTCAGTCTTTCCTTTCTGGTAGAAGATGTATCCTCTTGCTTGTTCCTTCAGTTACCCCTTCACTGGAATGTGGCTCTCACTGAGGGCAGCAATGTCGATTTGGGTCTTGATAGTTCATATGATGCAATCAAAGTTCTTCATTCCAGAAATCACTCGAGAGATTCTCCATGTGTTCTAATATTCCAAGTTGCAAAATTTGGAGCTTTCTTTCTTTGACTGAGAAGATAGTGACCTTGCAGGTGGTCACAGATGCTGCTGTCCAAAGGCTTCTCAGTCATAACACCGGTGCCCCAGGGTCTATGTGCATCTGCCTGTGTGCAGGTTATTCACAAGAGCCCCTCTGTCTCTCTCATGAAATTCTTCATGATGTGGAGGAGACAGTGTTGGATTGGGATGGACAAAGTTAAAAATCACATAACACCAAGTTATAGTCCAATAGGCTTATTTGGAAGCACTAACTTTTGGAGTGCTCCAAAAGAATCTTAGAATCCCTACAGGCCCTTCAGCCCAACAAGTCCATACCGACCCTTCGAAGAGTGTCCTACCAAACCCATTACTCCATATTTACCCTTGACAAATGCACCTAACCTACACATCCCTGAGCACTACGGGTAATTTAGCATGGCCAATTCACCTAACCTGCACATCTTTGAATTGTGGGAGGAAATCCACACAGACACGGGGAACATGTGCAACTCCACATCGACAGTTGCCTAAGGCTAGAATCAAACTCAGATCCCTGGCACTGTGATGCACCACTGCTAACCACTGAACCACTGTGCTGCCCCAAATACTTCCAAATAAGCCTGTTGGACTATAACCTGATGTTGTGAGATTTTAAATTTGACAAAATTCTCCATCAGTATATAGTTTGGCAAATAAGTCTGTTTGCAGCTTCATTTAACCTTGGTGCACAGTCATTGTCTGCGTAATGTTGATGAGTTGTGATCATAGTTTGGGCCTGGAACAGAAATCATAAGCTTGAGTGCTGCTTCTGGTCCAAGACCTGAGCACAGGAAACCCCTTCCACCCAAGAAGTCTCCCAATTTGACCAGAGCACAGCAGTCCCTCTGCCAAACTGAGCACAATGGCCCCCTCCCACCCAAGTACAGACAGCGAAGTACCTAATCTTCCTTTGTTCTATAAGGACTATTTGCATTGCACATTTTTGGACTGCCCATGCATCCAGAAGTATGCAGTATGGATATTTCATCCCAGGTTCCTCTTGAGGTCCCCTGTATAACAGATGCGAGACTTTAGCCAATTCAATTCAGTTCTCACCATGTCAAGAAATGGCTGAAGATACTGAATGCTGCAAAATCCTATAGTCCCTAATAGTAATAGTGCTAAATAAAGACTTGTGTGCCAGAATTATGCACAGGTACGACACTGGTACCCATGAAGCAATGTGGAAAATTTTACAGTGATGTGGCTGTCCACAAAATCAGCACAAATCCAACAAGTCTAAATACTACAGTGACAGGCAGTGTGTGCCATCTGCAAGATGTATTTCAGTAACTCATCAAGGGCCCTTGAATAGTATCTTCCAAACTTGCAACTTTACAAGCTAGAAGGACAATGGCAGTAGATAAGGGCATTTATCAATGCCTTCTCAAGGACAGTAAGGTTTGAGCAGTAAATGCTAGCCTAATCAGTCTCATGTTTATATATTTTTTTTCTTTTTGTTTTTTTTTCTCTTTTTTTTATGGTGTTTGTGTGTGCAGGTGTGAGACACAGTGAAAGGCACAAAGTGCACGAATCTTTATTCAAATTCTACCACCAGGAAGATAGGAAAACACCTGTGTGGCCAGTGACAAACACTGCCCTTCACATCAAAGGGCAGTGCTGTGTGATCAAAACAGTGAGGGGGAGGGTAGGGACTAAATCAAAATAGAGTTGGAGGGAGAAATGATGCACTCCACTCCCTGCGGCGCCCACCTCTCCCTGAACAACTCCAGGGTGTTGGTGGACACCGCGTGCTCCTTCTCCAAGGACACCCGGGCCCTAACATAACCGCGGAAGAGGGGCAGGCAGTCGGCCCTAATGACCCCCTCCACGGCCCGCTGCCTGGACCTGTTAATGGCCAGTTTGGCCAGGCCCAGGAGCAGACCCACGAGGAGGTCTTCAGACCTGCCCTCCAGTCTCATGTTTATATCCTGTGAACAATTAATTTAAAGAAAACATACACACACAGGGTGCCAGGTATCTCCATCATTATCTTATGTGCACTGAATGTGTCTCAGTTAATTAATATTACCAATGTTGTACTATCTACATCACTGTGCTACTGCTGGCACACACATACCAGTGTTTGCAATGAAAACATGAGAGGAACTATAATGCTCAGCAGCTTAGACATCATCTTGGCTCAAAACATGTCCGCCATGTTTTCACCAATTGATTTCATGGTACAAAGACACAACCACAAACACTGGCTTTAGTCAAGACACTCCAGACATTATCTCAGTCACGCACATGGTATACAGGTAGTTCTCCGACAACACCGTAGTTGCTTTCCTGTGTGATGCCATATTATAGAAAATCATGCAATTGAAATAATGGAAAAAATAGGGTTAGGTCACAAACAACCAAAAATACCAGTAAACATTGAAACAAAAATAATAGTTAGCCTAACATAAACAATAGCACAGTCTAAGTAAATTTTGACCTGCTGTATGGTACTGTATAGTGCAATTTATCAGAATCTTCAACTGACTACTCTCGATTGGCATCTGTACCTGCTGGCTGCATTACATTCTAGCCAGTCTTCTGATCCTATCCAGTGGTATCACTGTACAAGTTAGATCCCAGAATGAAACTGCCTTAATAGATCAAGGGCTGAATCTAAATTTCTTTTGCTAATTGTCAGTTTTGTCAAGTTTTTTATGGGTTTCACAATGTGATACTGGGGCACATCTATCACCTGGTTGTACAAAACCCACCTGATTTATTATCTACCCCACCCTTTAGTGCCCCTCTCAAATATTCTAGCACCATCATACCATTTCCAAAACATCTCACCACTTCTTGAATATCCCAGAATTGATCAATATCCATGATGAGGCGCCATCTTTAAAAAGATACTATGCACCGAGAGAAAAGCTATCAGTCCAGAGCTGCCCTGCATGGTTCCTGACATTGACTTTGGACATGACAGACAATGGAAAATTGTTGCCTCTCTCTGGGGGAAAAGACATGGAGATGCTGCTAATGGGGATGGGATAATGCAGGCCATTTCTCCCAGGCCATTCTACTGGAACTAGAGTTACCATCCAGAACAGTGCAGTCTCGACCATCTGAAGGAATGCACAGAATGTAGGATGAAGATCAGTGACCTTCTCCACCCTGCCAGTGAAAGTGCCTCCATCTTCTTGTTGATACCCCACACTCATTCTATCTCTACTACTGCACCCACTATTTCCTGCAACATCTTCCCTATTCACTCTCATCTTCGCTAAATATGACCATGACTAACCCTGAATCTCTTTTGCACAGCCTACTCACTCCCTCAGGGCATCTCCACTCATGCACCAAAAGTAACACTGTGCCATCCACCTTTCTCTCCGTCACCTAACTATGCGCAGAATTTCCTGACTTTGACCATCCTGAGCAGCTGACTGACCCATGTCCAAGTCCCTGGGTTTTTTTTGTAGTTGGTTACCATAATGATTAGTCACTGAAACAGATTCACATGAGTCTGCAGATATTCTTTAACAACTAAACATTTATTTTTTAAACAAAATGAGAGGAAAAAGCTCTTAATACAAACAACAAAGCCAAGTTTCAAACTGCTCCTTAATACTGTCCTTTTACTGTGAGTCATTTCCAATGACATTTCACTCTTATCTCAACTCCTTAAGTTTATAAATTAACTGATTGCTCCCAAGATTGAAGAGAATTTTCACGATGCTTTTCCAAACTTACTACCACAAACATTTTACAATACCTTTCAGGAAGCTCTTCATGAGAAAGCACACGAGCCGACTGATCATGTGATGCCGACACGGAATCCAGTCCTCCATGCACCGCAATACCTAGTGCCAGGGATGAGAATCTCATAACAGTGAACAGCAGTTCGCCTTATAAAACATGGTTGGCAATTCATAAATCGTATTACACACAATTTGCATTTAATAAATGTGCGTTATAGGAGAACTACCTGTAATACTTTCTTCTTCTTCTTACCAGTAATGCAAATACAGACATTAATAACTCTAAAGATTTGCATCTCAGTCTGTATTAATGAACGCAGGAAAAGTGCTCATATCCCAATTCCAATTACCCTCAATATTTCTCTGTGTCTGCAGGAGAATAACCTGCACAATAAGCATGGATGTGTCCAGACAGGTTGGTGAGGGGAATGGGTTGTGCCTGACATAAAGCTCCTAACTCCTTTTGAGGAGTAGGCAACAGTTCAGCCGAGAGGACAAGTGCCTGTGCTGAAAGGGAAATTGGATATATAAATCCATCTAATGAGCAAACCTACATTCTGTTTGTCCCAGCAACAATGAAGCAGCAACTTTAAAGAACAGATTGGATAAGGCTGGTGTGTCATGACACTAACTCTTTATGTATTTCTATGTAGCCTACCGATTCCACTTCCACTTCAACAAACAAAGGAAGAACACTATCCCCTGGGTTCATCTCTAGCATCATCTTGAATGCCATCTCTGAGGTTGCACCATTAAGGCATTCCTCCCTGCCCTCTACCAGCACAGACTCATTCATTTTAATGGATAATCAATCCAGAGTTGATATAAGGGTCACATTTTGGTCAGTACTGTGTGACATGGGTCCACAGTTAGTGCAGGAAGTTATGGCTGAAGCCTCTGACACTCAGAGGTCTGCTGAAGAACAGGTCCATGCTGAGCTCAACCTCTGGAATTAGCCATTGGTGAGCTGAAGAAGATTCAAAAAAAGCAGGGCAGAGTAGTCAGTGTATGCAATATACATGAGACTTTCACTCCATCACTTGAGCCATGGATACATAAATTCACTGACTAGGCAAGAAGAGGCTAAGCCACATTGATCTTTCTGCTGTGCTGCATCTTCTCAAGTGGTAATGGGGGGAGTTACCAACATACATTGACAGGGAAGAGGAGAGACAGCCAGGCTCCCAGGGATTGTCATCTCAGGATGCTCCAGAGGTACCCTGCTTCTCAACCTCCCCTCTGTCAGAGACCAAGTTTCCTCCATCACTTTAGGAGGCGTTGCATCTGTAGCTGTGTAGGAGACTGCCAGCAAGCCAACAACATTCACACATGAATACAAGCAGATACAACAGATAAAAACACATCATTATTATGGATGGAAGGAAAAACTGGGAAGGAAGTTCAATGGTCTTTGTCCGCAGAGTCCATTGTGATGATCTTTTCGGCTTATCAGAACTTGCCACTTTCTTGATCTCTCTTTTTCAACTACTTTCAGTTCTTTGCAGGAATCACAGAGTGACTGGTTCACAACTTATAAAATCTCTGACTGACTGGGGCAAAGCAATAGCTTACAATAACTGGCGAGGGAAAATAAATCATCTTTCTCTAGCCTTTAAGTGTATTTTATAAGAAAAAGGGTGCCACATCCCCTCTCAGAGGTCCAAAGGCTTCTGACCATCTCTTTTCACACTCACACTCACAGTTACATGTTGTTGGCAGGCAGAAGAGCTTTGTCATCAACAACTGATCACAACACCAATCAGCTACTTCTTGCCAGCTGAACTGAGCTTGTATATGGCATCTTGTGCCAGTTCGTCTGCAACTACATGTCCCCCATAGGTAAAGCAAACAGAATTTACAATAAGTCCAAGAGACTTGATTTCAAGATGTGTAGCAGTCCTTTCCACAATTTTTGGCTTTTAAAACAGTTCTTTTCTCATTTCAGTCCACAATCAAAAAGTACGAAAAACAAACAATGCAGTTTTTACAGTAACTAAGCGCAGGTAAAACAGTGATTAGTATGAAAGAAAAATCATTGTATGTGGGAGGCACTGACAGCTAGATGGTGTGGGGAGCATGGTTTTGTGGTTGCTGTGCCATTATGCTGCCAGTGAGGGACAATGCCATAATGCAAATGCTTGCCCATGGGTGTACAGCAGTCACTCAAAAATGGCGAGGACACAAAGGATTTTGGGGGATATCTGCTGAGTGACAAGTTGTTCTGGAAATGGCATATAGTAAAATGAAGTTGATATTGGATGTGAGGAATACCATGGGGCAGGGCATGTTTGGTAAAATACGATGAGAGGTCTTGCTGGGTTTCATGTTGAGAATCCCTCTAAGAAACTCAACAGAACTCACAGATAGACAAGATTGAGCCCAATATCACCATCTATTCACAGTCACTCAGTCAACAACATTGTGAGTATCTCTACTCCACATGGTTGCTACCTTCTTCAAGGCAATTATGTATGAGCAATACATTTTGGCTGTAAATCTTCCAGCAGGGATAAGTGATGGCATACCTAATCATGCAAAAATGCCTGTAGCATTGGCATTCATTCATCTTTAAGCTGCAATGTCTTTGGTAGGCCCCTCATGGTGACTGCTCAACAACACTTAAGACTCAGGTTCCCCTCTTCAGGACCTGCTTGTTGCTTTAAGACGATAGCTACCTGAGCCTCAGGTCCTGCTGCTGTTGGCACTGGACATTCCTTCACCTTGTCCTCTCCTCAAGCACAAAGCCAGCACAGTTGCTGGATTTAACTGGTCAAACATTTTGCATTTAATGATATGTGAAGGCAAGAGACTTTGCTTTCCTTTTGAGAACTTACCCAAGACAATCTAACATTTGGGCCCTGATCAGGTCACTCTTATCTTGAGTAAAATACTTCCCTACAACCACTTCAACAAGGAGGTCAATCCTTTCTGATTGGCATTAGCTTATCCTCCTCCTCATTCAAGCATACTTTGGAATCAATGGCTTAACCTCCATGTGCCTAAGATTGACCTCTTCCAGTATCCCCTCTGTTGCCTACTCTAACTGTGGTCCCCTGAGCCCACCCTATCCAGCTCGCCATGCCTTGCACTACACCTTATGCAATTCAACTGCCCTCCCACCCAAATATCATTATCCCATTCTGCTATCCAATCTGAATGTGCAGCTCCCAACCCCATTCTGTCCCAGTTGCTTACTTCCATTTCCCAGAATTCATATGGTACTCCAAACAGCCATGTCCTCAAAGTTTAATTCCTTGCCATACTTTCCAAGTCTCCCCCCTTTATTGGTCACTTTTCTGTTGAGTTCCTTATTCTGAATCATACTTGTTAGGACTGAGACATAGGGCACTGCACAACAAGAAACAGCAGGGACAGGAATCTGAACAACACAAGGCAATATATTGCTGCTCCTTTATCAGACAGTACATTATGTCAGACTCTCTTTATCAGCAATTTATAGAACAGCATTTTTTTCCCACAGCCTATTAGTACTGAGGACCAGGTTAAGGATTGCAGTTTAGGATGACTGCATGTTTTTTTTAATGAACTGAAGCCCTGAGAATATATTTACATGAATAGGTGTGATTTTTACAATGCCCTACAAATAATTTTGTATATACTCAATGGGTGAGGCACAATGTTGTTTCAAAGTGCACTGACTTACAGTAAATTAAACAATTTTTGCAATTAAACACATTGAGTTAAAGTATATAACTTGCTTGGAGGATGCTAATCTGTAAAACTGTTCTAAATAGCTGAGGAGACAATTAGAGAAAATTTAAAAGGGCAAAAGAATGCACTGAGTAAAATGCATTATAATTAAAGTAACACAATTTGTAATTATCCGATAGGGCAGCTCTGCAACACTGCCTGTTGTGTGTACTCAGCAGGCAAAGCCAATAGGGTTGGAAGTAAACAAGCACTGTACAACTGCAGCCTTCAGACGAATCATGATATATTTGTCATTAAAGAACATTGCAACATTTATTATGTCAAAAGTATATATTTTTAAGCAGTCAAGAAATGTAGAATAGCATCACAATCTAGAATCAAAGTAAAACAGACCCTGACAAAAATAATTTGTGAGGAGGAGTAAAATTGAATTTAAAGATTATTTCTGTGGGATCAATTTAAAGAGGTCATGCTAAAACTAATAGTATCCAACACATTAAAACAAACCAACAGAATTTTTCACAAAAAGGTCTAAATCTTATATTTATAGCAACATTCTCAAAACTTCTCTCTTAACTGCAATTCCTCTGGCAAAAGTACATTTTGTTTCATAGCTTTTGTTGTAAAAAATAAACTCTAATCTCAGATTCCAACGGGTACATTGTCTGTTACCACCAACAATGATTGCTGTACAGTTACAATTTCAGATTCTCTGATACAGAATGCAGGAGGCAATGTTCTGGCTAAAACAGGACTATTTAGTGAACATCATCATTTAACTATTTTCAGGAAGAGGTCTTGCATGAGGCTCCCACATAGAACCAATTCTCAATCGTTCTGATTGTTATGGGGTCTTATAACAGTAATAGAGTAATCTATTCTACTTACATATTTAACATTGACCCTTTACACAGTTCTTTGTATGAACTATAATTGAGATATGTGATTTTGCACCTTGCATGGATTTTCACTGCTATAGAACAAGTTCCAAATTAAAGTTTAGTTTAGTTATCAGCTTAGAAAAACAGCTTTCCCTTACTTCTTTTTTGTACTTTTTGCACCAATATAACTAAATTATCTACACCTTTCTCTCCTTCTTTAGCTTTCCACTCTCTCCGTCCCATTCTTTTTCTCTTTGTGTCCATACCACTGCACAAAATCAAGAAGCCAGCATTTAATCCATCCACCCAATCTCTACAAATTGCTCCATCTAGTGGGGATGTAGATGTAGATGGATTGGACTTCTTGGAAAAAAAGAAGATAGCACCAGACAACTGAACACGGTTAAAGAGGTTATTCGAAGAGTTTTGTGGAAAGGGCAGAGACATAGCAAGCAGGGACAGAAGAATGAAGAAATAAAGAATAGGTTGAAATAGGCTTCTACTGTTTGTGGATCTTGGGAAATATAATGAGAATAAACACATCTTCCCCCACAGCCTCCCCCTTTCAATATTATCCATCCCTTCTGCAACAACCACATTCACTCCTCAGTCACCTCTAACAGTGCCTTCCCTTCTCATGGCATTTTCCCATATGTTATAACATGTATATCTGCCTTTTTACCTCTCTCCTCTTTTCATCTGTTACCAATTAACTCCTTTCAGGCAAAATGGTGATTTATTTGTGTAGCACTTCTTTCAATTTACTTTATTCATGGTTCACTATAAAGTCCAAACTGAGCACCAGTTGGGTGACTGTTTAATGAAACACTAATTCAATGCATGAACATAAGCCCGAGCTTCCAATCATCAGTCGATTTAATTCTCTTTGCAACTCTTTCCCTAACATCTCTGTTCCCATCCTCTTACAGTACTTGAATGAAGCTCAGAAGAAACTTGAGAGTCAACATGTTTCAAGCAGACAGGTTACAACCACTGGACTTGACGTTGGGTTCATCAATTTTATATCATAACCGCTGCTCTTCCTCTTTTTTTCAGGCAGTACCTGTTGGTGATTTCATTCTTCCATTTACTCCTTTGCAATCTCTTCTTATTCTTTAATTGTCACATTACAACTCTTGTTATTTACTTCTTCTCATTTAATCCCTCCCTTATAGTCCATCACAGACTTTCCATTTTGTTAGACCATAAGAAATAGGAACAGGAGTAGACCATTCAGCCCATTGGGTCTGCTCCACCGTTCAATGATGATTCGATAATGGTTGATTCGACATTCATCAAGTCCATGTTTCTGCCCTTTCCCTGTAGTAAGGTGTGGGTTTTTTTAGGGTCGAAAAAATATCAGGCTTATATGATTTAACCAAGTCAGAAATTATATGTGCACTTAATAAAAGCAGAAGGGGTAGTAAACTGAATACAGCAACTGAGTCTTGAGATTTCACTCACTATTTACGGTTTACTCACTCATTCAATTTCACGGAAGCGCTATTTGAATAGTAACTTTCTTAAAGGGGACAGAGGCCCTATTCAATATGTACCTAACAGGTATGTGCTGATGGAGAAAAGTTGTTTGATGCCCTGCAAGTTATTCAAGTCCCAGTAGACGGCTCTGAGGGGGGATTAGTATTATAACCTTTTCATAGTTTTGGGTGGCATAGAGCACTGGGCAGCAGAGAAACCCTGGTTTTTTTGAATGAATGAATGAAATGCAGTAGTAGTAAACAGAGAGCGCTGTGAGTGGATCGGTAAACAAAAAGGACCTTAAATCATAGAATAGGACGTTTTAAGGCAATTGATTCTCGGCATCATGAAAGACACGCCACCTAGACCATGGGGTGGCACGGTGGCTCAGTGGTTAGCACTGCTGCCTAACAGCGCCAGGGACCCAGGTTCAATCCACGCCGTGGGCAACTGTCCATGTGGAGTTTACGCATTCTCCCCGTGTCTGCGTGGGCATCCTCCGGGTGCTCCAGTTTCCTCTCATAGTCCAAAGATGTGCAGGTTAGGTGAATTGGCCATGCTAAATTGCCCGTAGCGTTAGGTACATTAGACAGAGGGAACTGGATCTGGGTGGGTTACTCTTTGGAGGGTTGGTGTGGATTTGTTGGGCTGAAGGGCCTGTTTCCACACAGTAGGGAATCTAATGTAATCTAGACCACAGAGGCATTGTTAATTGCTAACTGGTATGAGTAAGCAGGGCAGAACCTTAGCAGATTTATAAGATACTCAGGGGCAAAGGTTACAAGATAAGCAAGTGACCACATAATCGAACAGACACTGTGTGTTTGAATTCGACTACACAATGATCTGATGTAATCAAAATACCTTGTTAATTGATTGATAAATTTGATGTCATTAATTTACAGACCTGATGGAATTAACTGCCTAGTCAATCGATTTACAAACTTCATGTCGTCATCGTCCAGTTGATTGACTCATGGACTTGATATGATCAACTGCACAATAACAGTTAATTTGTAGACTTACATAATTTTGATGTAAGAATGCATAAAAATAGTATTGTGCGGGTGTTTGACAGTGAGCTGGATCATCCTGTGTGATGATCTTGAGTTCCTCTCCTTGCTGTAATCAATTACCGCAGGAATAAACTGCTGTTCCTGCTGAATTCCTGACGCCTCATTCTTGCCTCAGAGACCGTGGTCACTCCTACACCCCATAACCCTCAATACCCCTACTGATCAAGAATCTATCCATCTCAGCTTACATATACAGGAGGAGTTTGCCCCCACAGCTGTCTGTGATAAGGCAATTCAAGATCTCTCCACTCTCAAAGGAGAAATTCCTCCTTTTCAGTCTTAAATTAGAGTCCTTTTATTCTGAGACTATGCCTCTTAGTCCTAGACTCTCCTATAGGGGGGGAAACACTCTCAGTATTTAGCCTGTCAAGCCCCTTAATCTTCTATATTTCAATGAGTTCATCTCACATTCTTCTAAGCTTCAAAGAATAGAGTCCCAACCTGTTTAGCTTTTTCATCAGAAGACAATCCCTCCATACCAGGGATCATCCTTGTGAACCTCTCTGAAGTGCCTCGAATAAAATGATATCTTTCCTTAAGTAAAGGAACCAAAACTGTACTCCAGATGTGGTCTTATCAGCACCTTGTACAGTTGCAGTAAGACTTCCCTATTTGTATACTCCAACCCCCTTGAAATAAGACGCAGCATTGGCTGTCCTGATTACCCACTGCACCTAAGTCCTAGCTTTCTGGATTTTGTGAACAAATACTCCCAAGTCCATTTGTGTTGCAGCTTTTATTGTGATTGCTTTGTAGATTAGACTAGATTCCCTACAGTATGGAAACAGGCCCTTCAGCCCAACAAGTCCACACTGACTCTTCGAAGAGTAACGCACCCAGACACATTTCCCTCTGACTAATGCACCTAACACTATGGGCAATTTAACATGGTCAATTCACCTGACCTGCACATCTTTGGACTGTGGGAGGAAACTGGAGCACCCGGAGGAAACCCACGCAGACACGGGGAGAATGTACAAGTGAATGGGTTCTGAATGAACTAAAATTTTACCCGCTTCCTCTCTTCGCAGATACTGTTCTGCTGTTTCTAACTCTTTCTGTCCATTTATAATATTGATATTGGTCTCAGATGCGCCAGTACCTGTTTATTCTGTAGATATTAGCCCAAGATCAATAACAGAGGTCTACCCACTCCAAGTCTATGTATACATTGTTTCCATTGTGCTGGCCCGGGAGTTCAATGTCTGTGTATATAACTAGACACAGATCTCCTGTCGCACAGGAGATCGGGAAGGCATGGTTTCATGCTTTAAGCACTTAAATCAGTCTGACCAGATAGCCCAGGGCCTGAACTGCTTGCCATGGCCATGTATCGAGAGGGGGGCATTGCCCTTGATATATTAGGGGATGGAATCTAAGGGCAGCTCCAGAATCTGCCATTTTTTAAATTCATTCATGGGATAAGGATGTCGCTGGCTAGGCCAGCATTAATTGCCCATCTCTAATTGCCCAGTGGGTAGTTGAGAGTCAACCACATTGGCTCTGGAGTCACATGGAGGCTAGACCAGGCAGGGATAACAGTTTCCTCCTCTGAAGGATATTAGTGAGCCAGATGGTCTTTCTGACAATTGTTTCATGTTCATTGTTAGACTCTTCAATCCAGATTTTTATTTAATTCAAATTCCGTTGTCTGCCATGGAGGGATTTGAACACAGAACATTACCTGAGTCTCTGGACTAATAGCACAACGATAAAACCACTAGGTCATCGCCTCCCCTTATTGGCATCAAAGACTCCCATGGACACTGTGACCTTGACCTAGAAGACTCCCTCAGCAAAGACTCAACCAGGCCCAGCAGTGGAACTCCAACCATGCAGTGAGACGGAGACAGAGACAGAGAGAGACAGAGAGAGACAGAGAGAGAAAATGACCATGGGTGAGATGCAGCCCCAAAATGCTGAGACTGAATTCGCTGAGAAATGTAGTCATTACAGGTGACAGTCAACACTGCAGATCACTCAATGTGTCAGTGTGAGATTGATAGATAAAAGATCTGATTTGTGATCCACAAAAGGGTTGCAGGGGCAGAAGAGGAGAAGAGTCATGTGGTGGACTGGGGAAGTACATTGATATGCTGATCACCATGAGGAAGGGGGAATACCCAATAGCCTTAGCCCTTCCAGCCCCACTTCTCCCCATAAAGAACCCAAACCCCAGAGCCTCCTCTGGCCCTGATGAACCCACTAACCACCATTCGCCAAGGTAGGGAAAGGGACTGCCAATATCACCTACACCCTCCATTCACAGTGGTATAACTAGCAGAGATAGCCAAACATTTCTGCCTTTGAACTCATCTTAGACCCCTTTGATTCTTTGATAACTCCCACCAACAGAGAATTAGCACAGGCTAGATGACCCTGAGGAAATCAAGTTGATGTTAATGTGCTGGAGCTCAGCAGTCCTCTCCACTTTGCCCCATCAACATCTGTGGCCAAAGAGGAACTCGAGGACATAAAAACCACAATTATAAAGCAGTCAGTCACAATGAACAGGACTCTGTAGATGGACTAAATAAGTGCCACCAAATGAAAGGGGAACAGATCTGATGGATACAGTTCATTGCTGTCTTCAGAACCCAAATTAGGGAGTAGAATAGGGCCAACTAGACTAGGATCCCATTTCACACTACTGAACAGACTCGGGAAGTCTCTGGTCATTTTGATCCTGCCAATAATACACACAGAGGCGTGGGTGCTCCAAAGAACAGCCAGCTCACGGGGAAAGGAAATCCAGGGTTTAGAAAGAGCAAAACCCAGCAAGGCTGCAAAGATGAACCAAGTCAGAGTAAATCCCAACTCTGATCCAGAATGGAGCATCGAAGAGAGCAATAGAAATAGAGGGGGGCAGCTACAGAGGTGTCCCACTGCCATGAACCATTGCAGGGAAAGGTCGAGACAGAGACCAACCGCCTACAACTGTGGCTGGATAGACCATTATGCCAGAGAGTGCGCAGGGAGCAAACCAGAGATATTCCACCATGCCACTAGAGGGACCTGTAGGACAAGTGGTGATAACACCAGTAGTGGATGGTGGAGGCCCTTCCAACCTCTATCCCCAGATGAACATAGGACCTATGGCATGAGCATGTCAGACCTCACTGAAATGGGTGTGTGGCACCAGATGAGATAGTTTGGGCAACCCTTCGTTGAAGGCAAGATCAGAGGCTGCCATGTCAAGTTCCTATGGAATACTTGGTTCCTGCTGTGATCATATATGGAGAGGGGGACCTGCCCTCGACATATCGAGAGATGGACTCTGAGGGCAGCCCCAGTGTCTTAAATATATAGCACTGGGGATCCCAATGGATGCCATGACCTTGACCTGGAAGATCAATTGCTTGAGGGCCAAAGAAGGATATAGCAGAGAAGAGAGGGGTAAGAAAGGACATCTGATGGCCATTCCCACAGCAAAGACTCTACCTGGGCCAGCTGTGGAGCTCTGATCACCCAGAGAGAGAGACAGAAAGAAACAGAGAGAAGATAACCATATGCGAGACCAACCTTCAATAAGTTCTTCACTATCTACAGTCTGGCCAAGTTTAACTGCATGGGTAATACCTGGTCCTAGTCTGGTTGCCAGTAGTGATTTTGAAAAGGTTGCATCAAGGAATTAATGTTCCGATTGGTAGAGTAATTAATGTAAGAACTAAGAGTTTTATAGCGAAAGAGCATAGCTTTAGATATATTTGATCATATGGCCCCTTTTGTACCTTTAGTGTATTTTGTGAATGCAGTTGTATTAAATTGCAAGTTGACTGATCTTTTTCTATTCTTATTCTAAATCAAATTCTAACTTTTTTGTTTTTCTCACTAATACCCAAGTAAAACAATTTTATGTAGAAACTGATCCAAGTGTCCAAAACGCAGGCAACATTGGTGTCCCTGGGTGGTCTTCAATAAGAAATGGCTAAAGGCTACTCCAAAGTCAAACTGCAACCAGCCTGAGCCTGAATTAAGAGGGCAGTTGCACCACGTGATGGCCAGGATTCAAGTGGGTTAACGGTTAGAGGCGACCAACCAGTGATTGGTAAACAGTAATTGGTTATTTGAGACAAATGAAACAGCAAGGTTTGGAAGTTAGGCTAGCCAAGGAGGAAGGGTAAATGCTGCATCATTATTGGGGAGGGGAGGGTGGCAAGTCACTTATCCCTTGTGCGTTGGACTCAGAGGGTGGGAATTCAGCATAAGCTGGACCCCTACCCCAGTCACTTCCCTATACTTTGGTTGAACTCTAGAGGAACAGGAGAGGAGAACAATGACAGACTGGTTGGAATGGGAACAGAAAAGAAAATATCTGAATAGGAAGTAACCCATGTGGGCCGCACACTGCACTGTTAGTATCAGACAGGGAATCCAAAGAGCAAAATTGGTATGAGGAGGTGCATAAAGAGTTGGGTAAATGCTCTCCCAAATTAAGTCAGGCTCCTAGCGATAGCCAGTTGTATGGAACAAGCAAAAGGGAGAGAAGCTGAAAATGTAAAGCTCAAAGAAGAGCCAGGGAATGCAAAGAACAACAAATGCAGGCTAAAGTTCAAGAACAGGAACAAAGGAACCAGGTGAGTGTGCGCTTGGGGCAGTTTCAGGCCCAGGGGAACAGTGTGTGATCTGGGATTGTGATGCAGTTCAAAAAGCTGTAATGGAGCCAAGAAATGTAGTCATTTGCAGGTGGCAGTTGTGGCTCTATGCCAAGTAAAACAAGAGAATAAAGCCCACTGACAAATTTACTGTAAGAATAGGAAGTTGTATATCAAAAAAGCAGAGCTTTAGATAATACTTGGCCATACGGCCCCTTATCTTTTGTGTATTTTGTGAATAAAATTGCGTTGGATTGCAAGCTGACTCTGACCTTTTTGTTGTTCTCACAAGTATAATATCCAAGTGAAACAAATTTACATAGAAACTGGTTGAAGTGCATGGATGACATGGCTCTGGGTCGTTAAATCCTATTATGCTTTAATTCCACTTATTGTAGTTGGTGACTGCCTGCTGTATAGTGGACAGGCTCTAGCTAAATCAGACTTGACCATTGGATTCATTAGCTAAAGCATAGTCCGAGGATTGGAGATTGGGGCAGCCTGTGCAGCGGGAATTCACTCCTCATTCTGTCTTTATTGTCTTATTACAAATGTCTGAGTGCCCCCATTTATATTGTAACTGGTTTTTTGTTACAAGGTCACACTGTTTTACATTGATGATGAGGCTGCTCTAAAAACACACCCTTAATCAGTTATCCACTGTTTTCTTTAACTCTTTTCAACATCATCCATCAACTCACTTATCTACTGCTGACAACTGCTGGAGCCCATGCTATTGTGAAAAGATAACATTCATCCTCCTGCTATCACAAGTTAGAGTGCCCTCTACGTATCTAAAATGTGTTAAAATTCTTAGCTGTCAAATTCCTTCCTGTATCCTGACATGAATTTTGGCATGACACTGACAGGATTCCAAGGGACCATTTTTTGCTGGAGGTGTTCTGCTGATCTCACACTGAAATAATGTCAGGAGATTAAGAGATTTCCATTTTGTCAGTGTCCATTTCTATCAGTTTTTCCCATTCTAAATTCCATTGGCTAGATTCATAATGGAAATTGGTCACATAAATTTACTACAATATCGTTACAAACTGCCTCCTTCATTTTCAATTGTACTGTTGCAGGCTTAGCACTTGCAGAAAGCTGGAATGGCAACAAGACACCTTTACAGAGACAGTTACCATTCTATCAGTGCATTTAGGATATTTAAAGGAAATTTATTCTTTGACTAGTATGAATTATTGTCTGTTGATGCTTCATCCTGAGCCCTTTTCGTTGACAGTTTTTGTCAATGGTGGTTTGCCATTGGTTTCCACTGTCAGGGCCAAGTCAGAAGGTAGGTCCCAACTCTATTTTAATCAGAACAGGAGTTAAACACATGCTATTGCCATTATACAGAACCAGCGGCGAGCCATCCAGCCAACTGGCACCACATACTGCATATAAAATACCAATAGGTCAGAGTGGGTACTAAATTGCATTAGCAACCATGATTCTGTTATGCCCCATTTTCTATCCTTGCACTTAGCAGAATTTAACTAATTGGTACATATTTTTCAATTTTCTTATCTCATTGGCTTTTCGTTGTATTGACATCCCTTTGTTGCAATAGTCCAGTGCATATCTCTGAAAGGAGCTACCAAAATCATGGTCAAAATGCAAGCACTATTGGAAAATAAAGTTAATAACTGTGAAAGGTAAACATAAAGTGTGGCTCTACATAAAATCTCTAAGTCAGAAATCACACGACACCAGGTTATACACAAAATAGGTTTATGTGAAATCATAAGCTTTCGAAACACTGTTCCTTCATCAGGTGAAGTAGACGGCAGCACATAGGCACAGAATATATAGGCAGAGAGATCATTGCAAGATAATTCCAGGTAATTAAGAGCGTTAAAAGATAGTACAAATGGTGTGAGTGGAGTGTTGACAGGTTAAATAACAAGTTTCTCAGGTAATCCAAAGTGTTTCTAGCTCCATCTTATTTTTGATGTTTTGTAATTATCTCTGCCTTAATTAATCAGATCATAGGCCATCCCTTTACTTGCTATTCAGCTGTTGACACTCCACTCACACCGTTTGTACTATCCTTTGACACTCTTAATTACATGGAATTACCTTGCAATTATCTCTCTGCCTATAAATTCTGTGCCTGTGCGCTTCCCTCCACTTCACCTGATGAAGGGATAGTGCACGGAAAGCTTGTGACTTCAGTGAAACCTGTTGGACTATAATCTGGTATCATATGACTTCTGAATTAGTCCATTCCAGTCCAGAATCATAAAATATCTAAAACAACAAACACGAAACAGCATGGCAGGATAAATAGAGACACTCCTATTTTATTTCACAATTGATATACAAATTCTATATTCTAGCTCAAACATGGTAGAAAATTTAGCCACTGGGCAGAAATAATCTTCAACAGCATATTAGAGCAAAGTGACATTCAAGTGCCTGCAAGCAGATTCTACAAAAATATAATGATCAGTGTCACCACCATCACTAACAAATTTAAATTTCAAGATGCAAAAAATCTGTATCATGCCAGTTCATATATTAGTGAAGAATGCATCATGTCCGCTCTCAATGCACTGAATCCCACTCTCAATTCAACAGGAATCAAAACAAAACATAAAGATGGAATTAAAATAATTTACAAAACAGATGGTACTGTTTGTTTTGGCATCAAATTGCTGTCCATTAAAACTGCCCTCTCATAGGAAAGTAAATAGAAATGGATACAGAACCTTTAAATATTTCAATGGTTTTGTCTGAACATTTTCACTGCACCGTTTTATTTGCATAACTAATTAATTTTCTAAGACAATTTTGATTGGTTAAAAGCTTTCCACAAAGAACTCAACAAAAAAAACGCCATTGCCCAGGATCTTCTAATAGGACGACACTTAATGTTGATGTGTAGGATGGAATTGTGCGTCAGCATCACTGAGGATGTCCCAGAACAACTGAATTGCTGTGGGAATTGCTTTAAAACTTAAAACTTCCAATGGGCAATTATCTAGTGCCAAAAGTCCTCTGAAAACATCCCCAACTCAGAGTTGGTCAAAAATTTCGAAGGGTTCTGATTTACTTACCTTAATAGGAAACCCTAGGGAGATTAGCTCATCCCAACTGCCCAACCTAAACCTAGCCTAATTCCGTATCGAAGCCCCAAGCTTGATGATCCACCTGCCAAACCCCACATCCTCCTCCTCCCAAAAGCCTTCACCCATTTACCAGCCTACACCCTCATTTGCCACTAATGTACACCCCACCCACCCTGACCCCCTTACCATGTGGCATTCTACATCCTCACCCATCTGGCACCATATCATCCTGTCTACTTATCATTCCTAACACAGCTACCCGTCTGGCAACCAACCATCCCAACTGTCTCAAATCCTGTCAACTAACCCATCAGCAACTTTATCTCTCACCGACCTGATACCCTATATCTTCACCCAACTGGTACCCTAACATAGGTGAAAGTAAGGACTGCAGATGCTGGAGATCAGAATCAAGATTAGAGTGGTGCTGGAAAAGCACAGCAGGTCAAGCAGCATTTGAGGAGCAAGAAGATTGACGTTTTGGGCAAAAGTCCTTCATCAGAAATCAAGAGGCCCTTCCTGATAAAGGGCTTTTGCCCGAAACGCCAATTTTCATGTTCCTTGGATGCTGTCTGACCTGCTGTGCTTTTCCAGCACCACTCTAATCTTGACACTGGTACCCTAACATGTCATACACCTGGCATTCTATTCCCTTACCCACCTGGCTCTAAATAATTCCACTCACCTAGCACCTTCCTGTCTTATCTATCCAGTTGATACACCTATTCCCCACTCAATTGTTACCCTAACCCTCTACCATAATAAAATTCCCACTGTAGCTGTCCAAGTGGCTTTGGATCTTTAAACCACAGAATAGGGCACCTACCTCTGAATAAGAGTGGCCTAGTTTCAGATGTAATTCACTTTCTCCAGAGAACCTCCATGTTGGACATGGGGTACCAACATATCAGGGATCACTCCATATGCATTGGCCACATATACCCCATATTCACAGATACTGGCATCCAATGTGTGTTAACATCCGAGAACCGTCATGGCACATCTTCAATCCACCTACAGGAGATTCTGTACCTCAATGCTGCACCTCCAGCTCCACCAGCAATCATCATTCTATTGTTGCAACAAGGACTTTGTACACTCAGCTTATAGACTGGACCAACACAACTCAGACTTTGACAAAAAAACATAAAATTCAGCCCAATGAGAAGTAATGACCTGGAACTTGCAGTTTGAAGGTGGTGGAAGCTGAGAATTCAAATGATTTTGAAAAGACGCTGCATCAGCACTTGAAGGAAGTAAGCTTGTAGGGCTATGGAATAGAAAGGTGAGGAATGTGATTTATTGGATTGCTTGGCGGAGCATCAGTGAGACTTTAATGGATTGAATGGTCTCCTTGGTGACTCTACAACTTTCTTCTTTCTGTTTCACATTCATTCTAACTTGGGCATTCCACTGGTCATCCCAGAAGTGAGCCTGGATTGGTTGGAAATCTCAGTAACTTATGTAAGCCTAAGTCCTTTAACATACAGAGGACCCTGATGCAATTGTCACAGCTTACCATGAGGAATGTGCATTGTCATTGAATATTATATTCAGAGAAACATGGGGTGGAAGAGTAAGAGGTCCATAAAGATATGTTTAAAATTATTAGGATCAGATTTCTTCCAATCCTCACCTCAATCAAACACATTAAACTTTCATTTTCAATCCTGCATCAAAGTAAAAATACCCTGCGATTTATTTTCTATTCATCTCCCCTGCTGTTTAAGATCATGGGAATTGCTAGTATATAAAGCAGAAAAACACATTTCAGTAATTACCCCAATATAATAGAAGACTTTTGATAAAATGTATAATTCCATGTGATTTTAAATAGTCACAGCTCCAGTGACAATAAAGAAGAGCTTACTGCTATAAATCAGTGATAACAATCAACTATTACCTATTCTTTGGCTCCTTCTATTCATCAAACTGATTACATCAAATACCACCCAAAGACATTCCATACTAAGTGGAGTCAAAGAGTCATAGAGTGATCCTGCATGGAACCAGCTCCATCGGTCCAACGAGTCCACATTGACCATATTCCCAATCTAAACTAGTCCCACCTGCTTGAGCTTGGCTTATATCTCTCCAAACGTTTCCTATTCATGGACTTATCCAAATGTCTTTTAAATGTTGCGACTACCTGCATCCACCACTTCCTCTGGCAGTTCATTCCACACACTAACCATTCCCTGTGTAAAAAGTTGCCCCTCATGCTCTTTTTAAATCTTTCTCCTCTCACCTTAAAAATATGCCCTCTAGTTTTGAACTCCCCCAACGTTATGGAAAAGACCCTTGCCATTCATCTTATCTATGCCCCTCATGATTTTATAAACCTTTATAAGTTCACCACTCAACCTTCGATGCTCCAGTGAAAAAAAGTCTCAGTCTTTCCGGTCTAATTTTAATCTCAATCGCTCCATTCCTGACAACATCCTGGTAAACCTTTTCTGAACTCTCTCCAGTTTAAGAAAATCCTTCCTATAACAGGGCAAACAGAATTGCACATAGTAATCCAGAACAGGCATCACTAACATCCTGTACAACCTCAACATGATGTCCCAACACCGATTTGCAAAGGTCTGAGCAACGAAGGCAAGCATGCTAAACATTTTCTTGAGGTGCACCTGTGATGTAAATTTCAAAGAGTTATGTACCTGAACCCTTAGGTCACTCTGATCTACAGCACTACCCAGGACCCTACCATTAATTGTATAAGTCATGTCCTTGTTTGTATTACCAAAATGCAATACCTCACATTTATCCAAATTAAACTCCAACTGCCGCTCCTCAGCCCATTGAAACAATTGATCAAGATGTTTTTGTAATCGTAGATAATTTTCTTCACAGTCCACTATATCATCAATTTTGGTTTCATCTGTAAACTTACTAACCATGACTTCTTTATTCCCATCTAAATCATTTTTATAAATTACAAAACAAAAGTGGACCCTGTACCAATCCCTGTATGGCACACCACTGTTCATAGGCCTCCAGTTCAAAAAACAATCTTCCACTATCATTCTCTGTCTCCTGAAGTTAAAGCCAATTTCCATAGAATCCCTAAATTGTGAAAACAGACCATTCAGCCCAGTAAGTCCACACTAACCCCCCCGAAGAGCCTCCCATCCAGACCTACTCCCCCACTCTGTCCCTGTAACCCTGCATTTCCTACAGCTAAGCCACCTAGCCTGCACATCCCTGGACAGTATGGGCAATTTACTATGGACTATTTACCTAACCTGCACATCTTTGGATTGTGGGAGGAAACAGGAGATCAACACAGACAGGTGGAGAATGTGCAAAATCCACACAGACAGTCACCCAAGGTTGGAATAGAACCAGGGTTGCTGGAGCTGTGACACAGCAGTGCTAACCACTGTGCCACTCCAATTTTGTATCCAGTTGGCAAGCTCACCCTGAATCCTATGTGATCTGACTGTACTAATTAGCTGAACCCTTGTCAAAGACTTTACCAAAGTCCAAGTAAACAACAAAAGTAGTTACTAGTTGTGGGATATAGGTAAAGTAGTGTTACGTCTGCAATCATAATTACTTATGCAAGGTAAATGAACTCACACCAGTGTATAATTGTTTCAGCAAATACATATGTGTACCTCTAAGTCCCTCTGTTCTACAACCCTACCCAAGACCCTACCATTAATTGTATAAGTCATGTCCTTGTTTGTATTACCAAAATGCAATACCTCACATTTATCCAAATTAAACTCCAACTGCCGCTCCTCAGCCCATTGAAACAATTGATCAAGATGTTTTTGTAATCGTAGATAATTTTCTTCACAGTCCACTATATCATCAATTTTGGTTTCATCTGTAAACTTACTAACCATGACTTCTTTATTCCCATCTAAATCATTTTTATAAATTACAAAACAAAAGTGGACCCTGTACCAATCCCTGTATGGCACACCACTGTTCATAGGCCTCCAGTTCAAAAAACAATCTTCCACTATCATTCTCTGTCTCCTGAAGTTAAAGCCAATTTCCATAGAATCCCTAAATTGTGAAAACAGACCATTCAGCCCAGTAAGTCCACACTAACCCCCCCGAGGAGCATCCCATCCAGACCTACTCCCCCACTCTGTCCCTGTAACCCTGCATTTCCTACAGCTAAGCCACCTAGCCTGCACATCCCTGGACAGTATGGGCAATTTAGTATGGACTATTTACCTAACCTGCACATCTTTGGATTGTGGGAGGAAATAGGAGATCAACACAGACAGGTGGAGAATGTGCAAAATCCACACAGACAGTCACCCAAGGTTGGAATAGAACCAGGGTTGCTGGAGCTGTGACACAGCAGTGCTAACCACTGTGCCACTCCAATTTTGTATCCAGTTGGCAAGCTCACCCTGAATCCTATGTGATCTGACTGTACTAATTAGCTGAACCCTTGTCAAAGACTTTACCAAAGTCCAAGTAAACAACAAAAGTAGTTACTAGTTGTGGGATATAGGTAAAGTAGTGTTACGTCTGCAATCATAATTACTTATGCAAGGTAAATGAACTCACACCAGTGTATAATTGTTTCAGCCAAGAGCTGAGTCAACAAGAATGAAAACTTTTTGAATGAAGGAAATATATCATTGTTTTTGTATTAGCTAAAATGTGCATACAAGAATGAAATGTGCCTGCAAACAATGGTAGATGTTACAGACAAATAGATAAGATGCTGTGAGGGGAGGGGGTTAAGCTAGATATGTCTGTACAAACAGCAGTTATAAGCATCTATTTCCCGCTTCTGCAAAAACAAGAACAAACCACAATCAAGACGTCATGAGGTCATGAGATCATAACAAGTGAGGGAAACAGATGGTCGTGAAGGAGGATATACCTAACAATGGACCACAGAGGGAGGTGGTCAAACGGCCTTGTGAGTCCAGAAATAAGCATTTTGCCACAGACAAGGCCAGATAAGTCAAGAGATAAACAAGAGTAATGGACGCCGGTCTTAGAGAAGTGGGAGATGTAAACAGGGAAGAAGCAATGGGAGGAGAGAAGGGAAACAAATTACATAAATATTGTATACTAGTTGAATTCAGTGTGTGTGGGTGTGACTGCCTTTGTACACAGTAGACACCACACCCCTCTTGCCAGAGCAAAGTAAATGACACTACTAATTCAGATCTCGTCTCGGACTGAAGTTATTGAAGTGAGTGAACTTCGTTTCTCACACTAATCATTGCCAAAGGAAGAATCTGGAATGAAATAAAGGCAATGCTAAATAAGAAACTGTAAATTGTTAAGATCAGTGACAGTATTTCAATGTGGATAGGGTTGCAGAAGGCCTCTTGAGTCATCTGAGTTCTTTAAACTTGCTATATCATAGGATAAGATACTTCATAACAGAAGGAAGCATGCAAAAATCAGAGGGCCATACCCTTAAACTGTAATTGTCACCTATAAGGCCAAAGATGGAATGTATTTGGAGTGAAATGCAATCATGTACAAATGTCCTAGTCTGCTGTAGTAATCTGTTATCCAACTGGTGTCAGAAGAGGCACTGAGTGTCCAGAACTGAAATACCAATGGCTACAGAGCTGTGAACTGCCACTGAAAATGGAAAAAAAGTACAAATTACACCAAAACCACTGCTTAAGAGAAAATGGATGCAGCTTTTCCCAGCAGCTCCTGTTCAAACCACTGGGAAATATAAGGCAGAATGGGAATATTTCCATGAAGAGTGGCAGAATTATGCAATAGCTATGGGTTTGTTGAGTACACCTGAACACAAACTATTTCAAACGTATTCCACCTAAATCTCTCTGATGAGCAGAAAACATGGCAGAAATTTTAAAAGTGAACATTAAGTATGAACATTAAATAATATTATAGAACAAAGTAAAAAAGAGTCCATTTAAACCTGTGAATTTGCACAATTAAAAGGAAGAGCTATTTAACACAAGATTATCTTATTATTAAGGGATCACTTATTATTAAGTGAAAACACATCTACTGAAACATGTCAAACATATATTCAGGACAGTTGACCTGTGCTGAAGTTACAAATCAACAGTTAGAGTATATTCATGTTATTTATTCTTGCATTGTGCTGACAGATACTCCAGTCATAAGATAGAACAATCGTAGACAAAGGCAGGTTGTAAATACTGCAAAGGCCATCATACAAAAAAAGAGGGAAATAAAATTTTTGTGTTGAACTCACTGTTGTGTTGTATACTTGAAACAGAATGGGAAAATTTAGGGATATTTCCATAAAGTCCTTAGAGTAGAGTAGAATAAAATAGAAAAGAATATACTTTATTGTCAAGTGTACTCAAGTACAGAAGTACAGTTTTACAATGTCTGCCGCTTATGGCGCCATCTTAGGTATAAGTACCTAGATACAAATCTTGGATACAAAAGAGGAATAAAAAAGAAAACTAGTTGCAATACTTTGCAGTGTTTAAAGATTAAGCTAGAAATAAGACATATTTAAAGGATTGACATTACAGTCAGATAAAAAAAATTCAAATAAATATTAGATTGGGGTAGCTGTGTTCAGGGGCTTCCACATGTGGTCTGACCACCCGCACCAGGCCCCTTGTTCTGTTATGTATCCTACTTAATACCAATCTATTTATTCATTCATCATTATCAAACAGTCATAAACTATTATTAAAAGTTATTTCGCCAGTCCATTCCTTCACAATGCCTTCCTTACAAATATACTCATTCTCTCTTTCTCACTTATTCTCTCTCAGTCATTGTCTCTGTTAATCTGTTTCACTTATACTCTGTAACTCTTTCGATTATTCCCTCTTTTAAAGGCAGACACTGAATGTAAAATCATCTTACTTAATAGATCTGATTTCCTCGGTGATTCTGTTGGTCTCATATTAAAGCTCTAAGAACAGTATAAATTGCCATTTCTAGTCACTTATTCTAGTTCTGGCAGAAGACTGTTAGATTTCCAGGATCAGTATCATAGCAGCACCAGCTGTGGTTGACAATGTATCTTGTATTTTACAGGCATTGGGTTTTTGATGGATGGTATAAGATGTGTGTGTGGGCATCTGTGGTGGTGCATGGATGAAGAATGGTAGTGGATGAATCATTCATTAGGGAAGGTGGGATGCCTATTGTTATGAGCATTGAAAGAAAAAGCATCTTTTATAATAGGTAATATTAATAATAATAATTAATACTATAATTAGTGATTGTAGATTTGCTGTCCATTATAATGGGGAAAATAGGGTTGACTGTCTATTATAATGGGAGTTAGACATATGTTCTCTATTATAATGGGTGGTCCTTATTATATTATTAATTATAGGATGGTAAATGATGAACTATTTAAATTAGCATGTAGATGGGCATTCCATTATAACATGCAGTAGTGGACAGACTGTTAATTACAATGGGTGATAATGGGTTAGCCATCCATTATACCAGGTATGGATCATTGACTATAAACGGTAGTCAAAAATAGACTTGCTATTATAATGGCAACAGCAGATAGACAACCAATGTAATGGTCAGTAGTACGGACAAATCATTATAATGACAATACTGCATGGTATCTCCATTATAAAGGCCAGACTTCTTCAACATTGTAACAAGCAAAAATTGACAGACCACCAATTTGAATGGGCTGCAATGAATTGACTGGATTCGTGCCCTGTCCACTTCATCACTCCCAGCCTCCCCATCTCTCCTTTCCATGTTCTGTGGTTGGAATTTTACATGCTGTTGCTTGTGTATAACTTTTATATATGAGGATCCTCTTAATTCTCATGTTCTCTTGTATTCTAATCCAATAACATAATTAATTGCAAAAACTTGCATTTGTTCAATTAATAAAATGCTAACACGTGGTTCTAAATAAGTACTGTGATTACCACCATGTTTTTCATACTAAGTTTAATTATTCAAGTTTTAACAAACCCCTTAGATATGATGTGGAGGTGCCAGTGTTGAATTGGGTTGGGGACAAGGTCAGATGTCAGATGACACCAAGTTATAGTCCAACAGGTTTATTTGAGATCGCAAGCTTTCGGAGTGTTTCTGCCTAATCAGCTTCACCTGACGAAGGGCAATGCTCCAAGCTTGTGATCTCAAATAAACGTTTTGGACTATAACCTGGTATTGTCTGACTTCTGACCTTACCTTTAAATATAATTCAACAAATAATACTGTAATGTGCAGGTACTTGAATTAAAATATGCAAATGCCATTCAGCTAAGAATGGGTTCACTACTGAACACATAGATGATCTCCTCCACTTTTATTAAATGGTACACTTTAGAAATGGACTGGCTTAAATTGCAAGTGACAAATTGACAGGTTAATGGGTTTCTGTCTACAATTAATTGTTCCTGAGACACTGGCAGATTCTGAAATGTTGCAAAGCTGTTACATGGTGCAGAATTGTTCATGTGGATTAGCAGGGATTCAGGATATTGCTTTTCTTTTTGTCAGACCTTCTTTGAGAAATTTATGGCAACCTTGAGCACTGTTTTGAAACCATAATTGTACAAATTCATTGAATTTAAATCTGATGGAGTCCAGAAACTCAGAATGAAAAGAACTATAGTAAGGTGAGCAATTGCTTATTAGATGCAGATTTTGTTTGAATAGCAACTTGTTTTTATTATTACCAATTTTAGCAATTTGGCATTTTTTTCAGCACAAAGCATCCCAAAAGAGGTAGCTGCAGAGATAGTGGATGCATTGGTTGTAATTTTCCAAAAATCTGGAATTCTGGAGAAGTACTGGAGGATTGGAAAACTGCCAATGTGATACCTCTATTCAAAAAGGGAGAGAGGCAATAAGTGGTTAATTGTTGGTTGATTAGCCTAACATCTATTGTCAGAAAAATGTTGTAGTCAGTTATTAAAAAAGTAATAGCACATCTAGAAAATCATAATCTAATCAAGCAGAGTCAGCATGGCTTCACAAAAGAGGAATCATGTCTGACTAATAAAGTTTTTGAGGAAGTCTCAACATGAGTGGATAGACAGAAACCTGTAGATGTGTTGTACTTGAACATCCAGAAGGTGTCGAACAAGGGAACTTCTCAAAATATTAAGTCTTAAGAGTTCATGATATTGGAGGTCATACATTGCTATGAATAGAGAATTGACTTATGGACTGAAAATAACGAGTCGGAATAAGGGGTTCTTTTTTGTGGTGGTGACCTGTAACCAATAGGTTCTGCTAGGATTGCAGTTATTTAGATTAGCTTAGATTCCCTACAGTGTGGAAACAAGCCCTTCGGCCCAACCAGTCCACACTGACCCTCCGAAGAGTAACCCACCCAGACCCATTTCCTTCTGACTAATTGACCTAACACTATGGGGAAATTTAGCATGGCTAATTCACCTGACCTACACATTTTTGGACTGTGGGAGGAAACCAGAGCAAACCCACGCAGACACGGGGAGAATATGCAAACTCCACATAAACAGTCACCTGAGGCTGAAATCAAACCTGGGACCCTGGTGCTGTGAGGTAGCAGTGCTCACCACTGAGCCACCATGCTCCCCCAATACATATTAATGATTTGGAGGAAGCAAGTGAATGTGTTGTCACCAAATTTGCAGACATCACAAAAATAGGTGGAATGGTAAGTTAAGTGAGGGATATAAACAGTTTATAGAAAGATTAGATTACTTACAGTGTGGAAACAGGTCCCTCAGCCCAACAAGTCCACATCGACCTGCCGTAGCGCAACCCACCCAGACCCATTCCCCTACATTTACCCCTTCACCTAGCACTATGGGCAATTTAGCATGGCCAATTCACCTAACCTACACATTTTTGGATTGTGGGAGGAAACCCACACAGACACGGGGAGAATGTGCAAACTCCAAACAGAGAGTTGCCTGAGGCGGGAATTGAACCCAGGTCTCTGGCGCTGTGAGGCAGCAGTGCTAACCACTGTGCCACCAAAGAGTAACCCACCCAGACCCATTCCCTTATCCTATGTGTGCCCCTGACTAATGCATATAACCTACACATCCCTATGGGCAGTTTAGCATGGCTAATTGACCTAACCTGCACAATTTTAGGCTGTGGGAGGAAACTGGAGCACCCAGAGGAATCCCATGCAGACACGAGGAGAATATGCAAATTCCACACAGACAGTCGCCTGAGGCTAGAATCAAACCCAGGTCCCTGGCACAGTGAGGCAGCAGTGCTAACCGCTGAGCCACCGTGACACCAGTGAAGTAAGGTGAGCAAATATGTTGGCAAATGGAGTATAATATGGGAAAATATAAAGTTGTTCATCTTGGAATGGTGAACAAGTGAACAGTGTATTATTTAAATGGAGGGGATCTGTAGAAAACTGGAACACAAAGGAACTTGGCGGTTACTTGTACACAAACACAGAAAGCTAGCACCCACATGCTGGAGGTAATCAGGAAGGCTAATGGAATTTGGTCCTTGTTTCAAAAGGCTTGGAGTATAAGAGCAGGGAAGTCTTACTGTAACTCTACAAGATGCTGGTAAGACCACATCTGGAGTACTGTGAGCAGTTATGGTCCCTTTAATTAAGGAAAGGTATAATTTCACTGAATGGATTCTGGATCAGTGGTGCTGGAAGAGCACAGCAATTTTATTGTATCCGTTGCTCCCGATGCAGTCTCCTCTACATTGGGGAGACTGGGCGCCTCCCAGCAGAGCGCTTTAGGGAACATCTCCGAGACACCCGCACCAATCAACCAAACCGCCCCGTGGC
>NC_057712.1:37678303-37683989 GCF_004010195.1 Chiloscyllium plagiosum
GGACCCAGCACCGGTCCTTGTGGCACAGGTCTCCAGTCTGAAAAACAATCCTCCATCACCACCCTCTCTCTTCTACCTTTGAGCCAGTTCTGTATCCAAATGGTTAGCTCTCCCTGTATTCTGTGAGATCTAACCTTGCTAACCAGTCTCCCATGGGGAACCTTGTCAAATGCCTTACTGAAGTCCATATTGGCCACAACTACCGCTTTGCTCTCATCAATCCTCTTTGTTACTTCTTCACAAAACTCAATCAAGTTTGTGAGACATGATTTCCCACGCACAAAGCCATGTTGACGATCCCTAATCAGTCCTTGCCTTTCCAAATACATGTACATCCTGTCCCTCCAACAGCTTGCCCACCACCAACATCAGGCTCACTGGTCTATTGTTCCCTGTCTTGTCCTTACCAGCTTTCTTAAACAGTGGCACCACGTTAGCCAACCTCCCGTCTTCCGGAACCTCAACTATTGATGATACACATATTGCAGTGAGGCCCTGCAATCACCTCTCTAGCTTCCCACAGAGTTCTAGGGTATACTTGATGAGGTCATGGGGATTTATCCACCTTTATGCATTTCAAGACATCCAGCACTTCATCCTTTGTAATATGTCACCATCTAATTCTTTACATTCTATATCTTCCACGTCCTTTTCCACAGTAAACACTGATGCAAATATACTTGTTTCGTAACTCCTCCATCTCCTGTGACTCCACACAAAGGTTGCCTTGCTGATCTTTGAGGAGCCCTATTCTCTACCTAGTTACCCTTTTGTCCTTAATATCTTTGTAAAAACTCTTAATAGTTTTATCCTTAACTGTATTTGCCAAAGCTATCTCATGTCCCCCTTTTGCCCTCCTGACTCCCACCTTATGTATACTCCTACTGCCTTTATACTCTAAGGATTCACTAGATCTATCCTGTCGATACCTGACATATGCTTCCTCCTTTTTCTTAACCAAACCCTCAATATCTTTAGTCACCCAGCATTCCCTATACCTACCAACCTTTCCTTTCACCCTAACAGGAATATATTTTCTCTGGACTCTCGTTATCCTATTTTGTAGTCATCCCTTTATCCGCGAACATCTGCCCCCAATCAGCTTTTGAAAGTTCTTGCTTAATACCGTCAAAATTGGCCTTTCTCCAATTTAGAACTTCAACTTTTAGATCTGCTCTATCCTTTTCCATCACTATTTTAAATCTAATAGAATTATGGTTGCTGGCCCCAAAGTGCTCCCCCACTGACACCTCAGTCACCTGCCCTGGCTCATTTCCCGAGAGTAGGTCACGTATCTCTCCACGCTTCAGGCTCTCTGCCTTTATTCCTGATGAAGGGGTTTTGCCCGAAACGTCGATTTTGCTGTTCGTCGGATGCTACCTGAATTGCTGTGCTCTTCCAGCACCACTGATCCAGAATCTGGTTTCCAGCATCTGCAGTCATTGTTTTTACCTCATAATTTCACTGAAGGCAGTTCATAATCCCTGGTATGGCAGGATGGGCTAATAAGCAAAGATTGAATAAGTTGCATCTCTACTCACTGACATTTAGAAGGATGAGAGATGATCTCATTGAAATATATAAGATTCTTGAGGAGCTTGTCAGGGTGAATGCTGAGAGAATGTTTCCCCACATAAAGAGTCTAGTAGTGAAGGCATGGTCTAAGAATAAAAGGGCACCAATTTAAGGTTGGGCCGAAAAGGAATTCCTTGTCTCAGAGGGTTGTGAGTTGTTGGAAGTCTTTGCCTCAAAGACAGTGGGGGCAGAGTCCTTGTATATATTAAAGGCTGAGGTAGATAGATTCTTGAATGAAGGAACAGAGGACATTTTTGCTAAGCTTCCAGATGATACAAAGATAACTGGAGGAACAGGGAGTGTTGAGGAAGAGGGAAAGCTGCAGAATGACTTAGATTAGGAGAGTGGGCAAAGAAGAGGCAGGTTGAATACAATGTAGGAGAATGTAGAGTTATGCATTTTGGTAGGAAGAACAGAGACATAGATTATTTTCCAAATGGGCAATGCTTTGGAAATCTGAAGCACAAAGGAACTTAGGAGTCCTAGTTCAGAATTCTCAAGGTTAACGTGCAGGTTCAGTTGGCAATTAGGAAGGTAAATGCAATGTTAGCATTCATTTCAAGAGGGCTAGAATGCAGAAGATTGCACGAAGCTCTGGTCAGACCTCATTTGGAATATTGTGAGCAGTGTTGGGCCCCTTATCCAAGGAGGGATGTGCTGTCATTGGAGGGAGAAGATATTTACAAGAATGATCCCTGGGATATAGGGCCTTTCATATTAGGAACAATTAATGTTGAATTTGTGTTCGATGAGTTTAGAAGGATGAGGGGTGTCTCATTAAAATTTGCAGAATACTAAGAGGCCTGGCTAGATTGGATGTAAAGAAGATGTTTCCACTAATAGGAGAGACTAGGACCCAAGGGCATAGCCTCAGAGTGAAGGCATGAACTGAGATGAGGAGGAATTTCTTCAACAAGAGGGTGGTGACTCTGTGGAACACATTGCTGCAGGGTTATAGGGAAAGGACAGGAAAGTGATTGTGAGGAATGTTGGATCAGCTATTGAATGGCAGAGCAGGCTTGAGGAGCTGAACGGCCTACTCCTGTTCCTATTTCTTATAGTTTTATTACAATATTTATTGCCCATCCCTAGTTACCCTTGAGATGGTATACTTCCTTCACTTGTCACCGCAGATCCTGGTGGTAAAGCAGCTTGCAATGCTATCAATCAGGGAATTCCAAAATGCTATTTCACCCATGATGAAGGAATGTTCAGTGACTGGGAAAATGTTGATCTGGTTTTAAACTCCCTTAAAAAATATCAACATTATTTTTTAATTGTGTCTCAAGTAGCTGGTGATTATGTATCTAGGGCTCAAAACTCTTTGAGTTTCCTTCCATGCTTTCTCTGGGATGGTCTTCCACCTTGCACCCCTGAGCAAACTTTACCTCATTCAAAATTCCAATGCATGTATCCGGAATTGATTCAAATTTCTTTCACCCGCATCCCTGTGCTTACTGGCCTGCATTAACTGTGGATCTGGGAACTACTTGATTTTAATCAAAAACATAAATAGCTGGAGAAACTCAGTAGGTCTGGCAGCATCTGTACAGACAAAGCAGAGTTAACATTTCAAGTCCAGTGACCCTTCTTCAGAACTGATAGTAGCTAGGAAAGGTGGCATTTTTGCTGATGATAGAGCGGAGTGATATGGAGCAAGTGGATAGGTGGAGACAGAACCCAGAGGGAGAGGAAGAAACTTAGGCAAAGGGATGATTGATAGTAAACCAGAGAAAGAGTAAAACTGATCATGGGGAACATGTGAAGATGAAAATGGATCATCTGTACTTTGATTTTAATATTCTGATCATTGTTTCAAATCTCCCCATAACTTTTCCAACCTGACCCCCATAGCCTCCTCCAATTATAAAAATAACTCTTGAGATCTTTGTATTACTCTGTTTCTAGTCAGTTTTCCATTTCCCTGCCCTTCACTGAGTGGTTGTACATTCAGCCATCTAGATCATAAAATTTGGAAGTCTTCCTTTATATGTCTGACCCTCTCTTTTCCTGTCAACCCTCATTATATTTCTTTATCCAAGCCTTTGCTTCATTATTCTATTATTTCCTTATGTAGTCCCTTATGTAGCTAAGCCACCACAGGGCAGCTTGGTGGCTCTGTGGTCAGTATGCTTCACAGTGCCAGGGCCCCAGGTTCAATTCCAGCTTGGGTGACTGTCTGTGTGGGGTTTATATGTTCTCCCTGTGTCTGTGTTGGTTTCCTGTGGGTGCTCCAGTTTCCTCCCACAGTCCAAAGATGTGCAGACTGGCCACAGTAAATGTGGGTTGTGGGTCTGGCTCAGATACCCTTCAGGGAATTGGTGCAAACTCCATGAGTCTTTTTCTACACTGTAGGGATTCTAGTTTGATAATGCTACCTATGAAACATTTTTATTGACGGTGCTATAAAAATGTAAGTTGGTGTTGTTATTTCTCTCAATGAACCACATTCAGATACATTATGATATAATGCTTAATTGTTTTGAATACTCTTTGCAGATGTGAACTTGATCCTCTGTCATTCTATCTATGCAGGTCCAAGAATGGATACAACATTGGTAGTGCTTAAAACCCTCTCCAGTACTTGTCTGTTGGCTTATCTGAGCTCTATGGCTTTACCCAGAACCTAAAATTTCCACAGGCTTTGCTTGTGGCCTGTAACCTTTCCCAAGGATTATTGATTTTTCTAGGGCCTATTGTTTTATGTAGGACTTTGACATAAAGCCATAAAATGATTACAGGTGGTTAGCTCAGTAGGCCAGATTTCTGGAATT
This sequence comes from Chiloscyllium plagiosum, assembly GCF_004010195.1. Classification (NCBI taxonomy): domain Eukaryota; kingdom Metazoa; phylum Chordata; class Chondrichthyes; order Orectolobiformes; family Hemiscylliidae; genus Chiloscyllium; species Chiloscyllium plagiosum. The sequence continues at coordinate 37,682,653 of NC_057712.1, forward strand.
TAATGTGGAATGGTGCCAAGAATATTGGTTCAATTCCTCTACTACTTGTGATAGATCATAGAGGCTTGCCTCATTACTTGATGTGTAGTAGTGTCCTTCAAGATTTGTAAAGAATTGACTCTTTCTAATGATGAGAGAGATGTTTATGGTGCTTCATTAACTATACCTAATCACCATACGGTTAGAGCACAAAAAGCTCTGCAACATCAGTTCACCAAATATCATCTCTGCCTTTTCCCTATGCTCAAGCAAATTTCCCTGTACTCTAGCACTACCTACCTGATGAAGGTGCAGTGCTCCGAAAGCTTGTACTTTCAAATAAATCTGTTGGACTATAACCTGGTGTCATGTGGTTTTTAACTTTGTCCACTCCGGTCCAACACTGGCACTGCCACATCATATCCTCAACTGTGGGACGAGGTAATCAGGAAAGAGGGAGGACGGAAGCAACATTCCAACGGCACCCTTCTCCTGACTAAATGCTACAAACCCAGCTTCCTCATCACCACCACACTGTTCCACCAAAGGGTAAAATACAAGACAATGAGGCAGCACCCACGGCCCAAACACTGGCATCTCCTTAACTACGTGATTGTCACAGCGAGGGATCGGAAAGATGTGAGAATCACCCAAACCATGGGACAGGAGCCGCCAACTGCTGGACACACCATCGCCTGATCTGAGCCAGGATCAACATAAATACAGCCCCATCAGAGTCACAACACCAGAAGGAGAGCCGCAAGAACATTGAGGCAACCACAGACCCGGAAAAGAGAGCCACCAGCTCCTCTTCACAAACCTAGTGACCCTCAGCAACACGGAGTCACAGGATTCCAACAGCCTCTGGTCCACCCTCAAGGTCACCATTATCAATTCTTGCATCAACTTGGTTGGTCACTTAATAAGGAAACACCAAGACTGGTTTGACCAGAATGATCGGGGATCCAAGACCTGAAAAACTGGAAGCAATGTAAAGGAATGATTTGATTAGGGATTGGGGATAGTCAACAGTTTCGTGAAGGGTAGGTCATGCTTCACAAATCTTAGTGAGTTCTTTGAGATGGTGACCAAAGAGGTGAATGAGGGTAAAGCAGTTGATGTGCTGAATTTGGATTTCAGTAAGGTGTTTGATAAGGTTTCCCATGGTAGGCTATTGCAGGAAATATGGAGGCATAGGATTGAGGGTGATTTAGTGGTTTGGATCAGAAATTGGCTAGCTGAAAGAAGACAGAGGGTGGTGATTGATGGGAAATGTTCATCCTGGAGTTCAGTTACTACTGGTGTACTGCAAGGATCTGTTTTTGGGCTACTGCTGTTTGTCTTTTTTATAAATGACC